>NC_134405.1:156539993-156839993 GCF_038048845.1 Mixophyes fleayi | reverse complement strand
CCACTGAATATATATGTGAGGAGGTGCACGGGGAGAGACTGCAACACAGGATATACACAGGCACCTTATATACGATCCACAGTAACATGCACAATATATATATAAATGACTGAACAGGTCTGCAAATATAGGAAGTCTCTTGAAGTAGTCCAGCACAAGTTAACACAGTCAATGATGGCAATAGACTTAGCGGATAGCAGACTCCACAGGAGAACCAACACAGTCCAGCAAGATATGCAATACACCAGCACAGTCAATGAGAAGTATGCATACCGTGGTTCAGAAGCAGGTAGTCAGATAGGAGTGCAGGGATACCTGAGCGGCAGGAGGCCGGCTGGATGAGAAGACCCAGGATACCTGAGGCAGCGGTCAGTAGGTGCAGCGCACAGATAAGTAGACCAACAGGGACACGAATCCACAGGAACCAATAACACGTGGAACTGGACTCACGCAGGACCCAGGAGAGTGGAGATGGTCCAGCAGAGGAGTAGTAGCTGAGATATAAATCCAATGCAGACAGGAGGGTAGACCTGCGGGACACGTGAAGGCGTGGAGAGCGGATCAGCAGTAGATGGATGATAGCGCGATCAGCAGCAGCAGGGCTCTGCGGTACACGGAGGTAACCAGTAGCAACCAATAGTTGTCAGTAGCGATGGAACACGGGAGAGCAGAGTAGACCAGGAGCTGTTGATCACGGAGAGTAGCAAATGGCAATGAGAGCAGCAGTCTCGAGGAAACACAGGAGAGCTGAGAAGAGACTGCAGTGCACAGGAGCAGCGGATAGGAATCAGCTAACTTGTCACGATGATGAACACAGGCGAGTTGTAGGCTGGAGGCTGTAGTGCACGGAGGCAGCGGATAGGAATCAGCTCACGGACTTGATGAGGAACAGGTGAGTGGATGTAAAGTAACGGTTGGAGTGCACAGAGGCAGCGGGTAGGAACCAGCAAACAGTCACAGTGAAATATAATAGCGATGATGTGGATTAGAGGACTGAAGTGCACGGAGGCAGCGGATAGGAATCAGCAAACAGTCACAATGATAAGTAATAGCGTAGAAGTGGTTTGGAAGACTGTAGTGCACGGAGGCAGCGGATAGGAATCAGCTAACAGTCACGATGATACAGTTGATGGTAGAAGTGGTATGGGAACCACAGTAGTAGAAGTGGTTTGGAAACCACAGAGGTAGAAGTGGTTTGGAAACCACAGGAATCAGCAGCGCTGAAAACACGAGGAATACAGGAACACCTTCAGAGACTCATAGGGAATGAGACTCCAAGATCAGGCAACGTGGTGTTGACCACAGGTGCTTAATATAGGGAGGTTGCCTGATCTGCCAATTAAGTTAAAGGGACATACACTGAAGTATAGGAAAGGGCTGCGCATGCGCAGACCCTCAGGATGGAGGACGGCCACGGTTCCTAAATGTCCGGGAAGAGGCACTCACGGTCCGGTGAGTGACAGTACCCCCCCTTTTAAAGGTGGGCACAGAACGCCTGGAACCGGGCTTGTCCGGATTTTTGGAGTAGAACTTCTTCAAAAGGGCAGGAGCATTAAGATCTTCAGCTTTGATCCAAGAGCGCTCCTCAGGACCAAAGCCCTTCCAATGAACAAGGAAACGGAGGACTCCTCGCGAAATTTTTGCATCCAATACCTCAGTAATCTCGAAATCCTCCTCCTGATGAACTTGAACTGGCTGCGGAGCTGAGGGAGGAGTTGAGAAACGGTTGATGATAAGAGGTTTGAGTAAAGACACATGGAAGGCATTGGAAATCCGAAGATTCTTAGGAAGAAGAAGTTTCACACATACTGGATTGATTACTTGAATGATCCTATATGGACCAATAAAACGAGGGGCGAATTTCATAGATGGAACCTTCAAACGAATGTTTCTAGTAGATAACCAGACACGATCTCCAATTTTTAGTGGTGGAATAGCCCGCCTCTTCTTATCTGCGAAAGATTTATATTTGATAGATGTCTTCTTTAAACAGGTTTTGACCTGAGACCAGATATTTTTAAAGGTCTGACAAGCAATCTCCACCGCAGGAACTTGGGTGGGCGGGAGGGCAGGAAATTCCGGAAAAGACGGATGGTGACCGTAGACCACAAAAAATGGAGTTTTGGATGATGACTCGTGATACATGTTGTTATGGGCGAATTCAGCCCAAGGGAGTAACTCTACCCAGTTGTCTTGATTGGCTGATGAGAACATCCTTATAAAAGTCTCAAGATCCTGATTGACACGTTCAGTTTGACCGTTAGATTGCGGATGGTAAGAAGATGAGAGTGCTAATCGTATGCCCAAGGTTTTACAAAGGGCTCGCCAGAATCTGGAAACGAATTTGTACTCCTCTATCCGACACAATCTCAGACGGACATCCATGGATACGGAAGATCTCTTTAATGAAATGTTCAGCCAGAATGGACGAGGAAGGCAAACCAGCCAGAGGAATGAAATGAGCCATCTTCGAAAATCTGTCCACCACCACCCAAATAGTGTTATGATTCTTACTAGGTGGTAAGTCAGTAACGAAATCCATACTAATATGGGTCCACGGTTTGGACGGAATGGGTAGTGGTCGCAGCAACCCTGCTGGAGTTCTGCGGGAGGATTTAAACTGGGAACATAGCTCACAGGAAGCAATGAACTCTTTGACGTCTCTCCTCATTGAAGGCCACCAGTAACTTCGAGAGAGAATCTCAAAGGTCTTGTGTTCACCGGCGTGTCCAGAAAAACGAGAGGCATGGAACCACGAAAGGATTTTCCTCCTTAGAGTAGGAGGCACGAGGGTCTTCCCAAATGGTAGCGTTTTGGTGGATGAAGCAGCCAGTGAGATACATTTGGGGTCTAGAATGGTATGCTTGGAAACCTCTTCTATATCAGAGGACGTCATAAAAGCTCTAGATAAAGCGTCAGCTTTTTTGTTCTTGGCAGCTGGTTTGAAGGTTATTATTAATTCAAAACGGGAAAAGAAAAGAGACCATCTTGCTTGACGAGGGTTCAAGCATTGGGCGGACTGGAGGTATGACAAGTTTTTATGATCTGTGAAGATCGTCACCGGATGGCGAGCTCCTTCCAATAAGTATCTCCATTCCTCTAATGCAGCTTTGATAGCCAGTAACTCCTTGTCCCCGATAGTATAATTCTTCTCTGCGGGCAGGAGACCCCGAGAATAGAAGGCACAAGGATGAAATTTTTGCTGTTCCGAGCGTTGGGAGAGAATAGCTCCTAAGCCCACATTAGAGGCATCTACTTCCAGGAAGAAGGGGAGTGTCACATCAGGCTGTCGAAGGATTGGAGCCGAAGAGAAGGACTCTTTTAGTATTTGAAAGGCTTGAAGAGCCTCAGGTGACCATTGCTTAGGATTAGCCCCCTTCCTAGTCAGGGCCACAATAGGAGATGCAATGGAAGAAAAGTCTTGAATGAAGCGTCTATAGTAATTGGCAAAACCTAAAAAACGCTGGATGGCACGAAGAGTAGTTGGCTGGGGCCAATGTAGTACAGCATTCACCTTGTCGGGATCCATTTTCAGGCCAACTCCGGAAACTATATACCCCAAGAATGGAATCTGGGGTAATTCGAATGAACATTTTTCTAATTTACAGAACAATGAATTTTTCCGTAGCCTGGAAAGGACTTCTGCCACATGTTGGTGGTGAGCAGGCAGGTCCTGTGAAAAGATCAATATGTCGTCCAGGTAGATGACGACACATACATATAATAAGTCCCGGAAGATCTCATTAATGAAACCTTGAAAAACAGCGGGGGCATTACACAGCCCGAAAGGCATTACCAGATATTCGTAATGCCCGTCTCTGGTGTTAAACGCTGTCTTCCATTCGTCACCGGAACGGATTCTGATTAAATTGTAGGCACCACGAAGATCCAACTTAGTGAAGATACGGGCTCCCTTGATGCGATCGAATAGCTCAGTGATCAGCGGAATGGGGTACCGATTCTTGATAGTAATGGCATTGAGTCCACGAAAATCTATGCAAGGGCGTAAAGATCCATCCTTCTTTTTAACGAAGAAGAACCCAGCTCCAGCGGGAGAGGTGGAAGGTCGAATAAACCCACGCTGGAGGTTCTCCTGTATATACTCAGATGTAGCTTGAGTTTCAGGTAACGAGAGTGGATAGACCCGGCCCCTGGGGGGAGTCTTGCCAGGTAGAAGGTCGATCGGACAATCCCAAGAACGATGAGGAGGAAGACGTTCAGACTGAGCTTTATCAAAAACATCAGTAAATGAAGCATATTGAGGAGGGAGTCCCGGTGAGGTAGATGAAATGGAAGATTGCTGTACTTTGAGAGGAATGACTTGGGAGAGGCAACGATGGTGACATTCAGACCCCCAAGACGTGACTTGAGGGGTGCGCCAGTCAATCTGGGGAGAGTGACACTGAAGCCATGGAAGGCCTAAGACAATTGGACTTGTCGTAACAGGAAGGATTAAAAACGATATTTCTTCATGATGCAGGGCACCAATCTGAAGGGTTACTGGAGACGTACTCTGGGTGATGAGACCGTTGATAAGACGTGATCCATCTATAGCCGTCACAGTAATGGGTGTTTTTAAGGTAATCACTGGTAGGGACCATTGATTTACTAATGATTTGGAAATAAAATTTCCTGCTGCTCCGGAATCAATCAATGCCTGTGACTCAAAGGTTTTGGAAGCACAGGAAATCGTAACGTCAAAGGCACAGACTTTAGATTTCATGGAAGATGGAGAGGACTCCAGGGACCCTAACTTCACCTCTCCAGAACTAGTTAGGGCCTGGCATTTCCCGATCTGTTAGGGCAAGAGCTGAGCATATGAGTGGAATCAGCACAATAGATACAGAGTCTATTCTTTACTCTTCGTTTCCTCTCCTCTGAAGATAATTTGGAACGTCCTATCTCCATGGGAATCACAGAGGGTGAAACTGGACGAAATTGAGGGTTAGAACGAAGAGGTGCTTTAGCAGAAGTTGTTTTCTCAGCCTCTCTTTCACGAAATCTCATATCAACACGATGGCAAAGAGAGATCAGATCTTCAAGTGACGAAGGAAGCTCCTGGGTAGTCAGTGCATCTTTAATTTTATCGGAGAGCCCCTGCCAGAAGGCGGCAACTAGAGCTTCAGTGTTCCACTGAAGTTCAGAGGCTAAGATCCTAAATTGAATGACGTACTGTCCTACTGTATGAGATCCTTGTCGCAGACGGAGGATGCTGGAAGCAGCGGAGGTCACACGACCTGGTTCATCGAACACACTTCGAAATGTAGCAATGAATTTGGCACTATCTTGCAATATTGGGTCGTTTCTTTCCCACAGAGGGGAGGCCCAAGCCAGGGCTTGTCCAGAAAACAAAGAGATAAGATAGGCCACTCTGGAACGATGGGTAGAAAAATTTTGAGGTTGGAGCTCAAAATGGACTGAACATTGGTTAAGGAAACCCCTACAAGTTTTGGGGTCCCCGTCATATTTTGACGGAGTAGGCAGGTGAAGCGTAGGAGCTGTAGACACCTGGGATGGCACTGGGGAAACGGAGGAAAGCACAGGAGCCTCAGTAGTAGCTGTCACTGTCTGTCCAGATGTTCCTTGGGAGGTTAACGATTGATAACACTGAAGTAACAGCTGTTGGCGGGCATCCTGTTGCTCTACACGGCTGACCAGATGCTGCAGCATCTCTTTGGCTGTAGGTTCCGTATCTGGGTCTGTCATGGCCTGATCTTACTGTCACGGGCACTAGGAGTCTTTACCCAGGGATCACCAGGTGGTAGGCTTACCAGAGCAATGTAGATGGTAATAGGGTACTCTGGTAGCTGGGTGATCACGGAACAGGAAACAGCAGATGATGAGATGCTCAGGAAAGTCTATGACTAGCAGCACTGGTAATATGGAGGTAATAGTAAACGAGGAACTGTAGGACAAGGACACGTGAAGGTAGTCAGTGGTCTGCGATAGCAAGTTGTACCACTGCTATAGTGAGGAGGAATGTCCAACAGAAACGAGGAGGTGATGAGAGTCAGCGGTCTGCGGATAGCAAGTTGTACCGCTGTCTGAGTGAAGGAATGGAATCCAAGTGGAGGTATCCGGGGAGTCAGTGGTCTGCGATAGCAAGTTGTACCACTGCTATGTGAGAGGATACTGGAACAGGTGATACTGGAAACAGGGATCAGTGGTCTGCTACTAGCAAGTTGTACCACTGAATATATATGTGAGGAGGTGCACGGGGAGAGACTGCAACACAGGATATACACAGGCACCTTATATACGATCCACAGTAACATGCACAATATATATATAAATGACTGAACAGGTCTGCAAATATAGGAAGTCTCTTGAAGTAGTCCAGCACAAGTTAACACAGTCAATGATGGCAATAGACTTAGCGGATAGCAGACTCCACAGGAGAACCAACACAGTCCAGCAAGATATGCAATACACCAGCACAGTCAATGAGAAGTATGCATACCGTGGTTCAGAAGCAGGTAGTCAGATAGGAGTGCAGGGATACCTGAGCGGCAGGAGGCCGGCTGGATGAGAAGACCCAGGATACCTGAGGCAGCGGTCAGTAGGTGCAGCGCACAGATAAGTAGACCAACAGGGACACGAATCCACAGGAACCAATAACACGTGGAACTGGACTCACGCAGGACCCAGGAGAGTGGAGATGGTCCAGCAGAGGAGTAGTAGCTGAGATATAAATCCAATGCAGACAGGAGGGTAGACCTGCGGGACACGTGAAGGCGTGGAGAGCGGATCAGCAGTAGATGGATGATAGCGCGATCAGCAGCAGCAGGGCTCTGCGGTACACGGAGGTAACCAGTAGCAACCAATAGTTGTCAGTAGCGATGGAACACGGGAGAGCAGAGTAGACCAGGAGCTGTTGATCACGGAGAGTAGCAAATGGCAATGAGAGCAGCAGTCTCGAGGAAACACAGGAGAGCTGAGAAGAGACTGCAGTGCACAGGAGCAGCGGATAGGAATCAGCTAACTTGTCACGATGATGAACACAGGCGAGTTGTAGGCTGGAGGCTGTAGTGCACGGAGGCAGCGGATAGGAATCAGCTCACGGACTTGATGAGGAACAGGTGAGTGGATGTAAAGTAACGGTTGGAGTGCACAGAGGCAGCGGGTAGGAACCAGCAAACAGTCACAGTGAAATATAATAGCGATGATGTGGATTAGAGGACTGAAGTGCACGGAGGCAGCGGATAGGAATCAGCAAACAGTCACAATGATAAGTAATAGCGTAGAAGTGGTTTGGAAGACTGTAGTGCACGGAGGCAGCGGATAGGAATCAGCTAACAGTCACGATGATACAGTTGATGGTAGAAGTGGTATGGGAACCACAGTAGTAGAAGTGGTTTGGAAACCACAGAGGTAGAAGTGGTTTGGAAACCACAGGAATCAGCAGCGCTGAAAACACGAGGAATACAGGAACACCTTCAGAGACTCATAGGGAATGAGACTCCAAGATCAGGCAACGTGGTGTTGACCACAGGTGCTTAATATAGGGAGGTTGCCTGATCTGCCAATTAAGTTAAAGGGACATACACTGAAGTATAGGAAAGGGCTGCGCATGCGCAGACCCTCAGGATGGAGGACGGCCACGGTTCCTAAATGTCCGGGAAGAGGCACTCACGGTCCGGTGAGTGACACCTCGATGGTCTAGTGGGGCAGTGAAGCTACTGCACATGAGCAAACCAGAAGTGATGTTCCTTCCGTATTCTGTGAAGAAATAAGATGCAGCAATTAATAGCTGTATATATGAGTAAGTGACCTGAAACTCTTACAAAGAGGAGACTGTCCCACAAAAGATCCTCCACGTGAAGAGCCAAAAGCTTCTTACAACCTGCATATACATATATATAAAGAATACTGCTCAGTGCATAACCTGCATAGAATTGTTGTACTATCTGATTCCTGCTGCAGCCATTACCACTGTTTGATTTAAGTTCTCAAATAAACCAACGACTTGGTTAAGTTAAAATGTGTGTGGACCGACCTCCCTTCCCAACACTGCTGACACTTTAAAGACACCAAAGGCTGTGCCAATAAATGCCACATATTGTAGACCAAAACCCAAGACAATTGAATTGCAGAGAAGGTAGATTATGACGTAGGTTCCCAGTTTGCATATATACTGTATACACATATATACATATCACGTGTAACATGCGTATAAATAGTTGCTAACTTTGCTGTCATTTTAAGGTAAAAATAGGCTATTACTTTTACACTTAATGCATTGAAATCAAACTAACAGTAGTATATGACATTGTTAAAAATCCTTAAACAGCTTTGTCATAATACAATAAAAAAAATAGCAGTTTTCAAGCTCACTAAAAATATTATACAATTTTGTGAACGTCAAAAAAACAATGCTATATTGAACTGAAGGACAAAAAATGTGATTGTGTAATTTACTATACAAAATCTTGAGAAAATTGAAGCTATCAAATACAATTAAATAGAGCAGCTGCAAACAATTGTGACTGGGTGCCTTGTGAGTTATTATGAATTGTTCGTAGTTATTAATTGCTAACTCTGCTACCTACTGGAAATGAATTAGGGAAAAGTCTTTTTTTCTATTACTGTGTAGATGAAGTATTGTAATTCAATGGAATTGTAATAAGAGGAAAATGTAAAATTAAGTATATAGTAGGTCTATTTTAAAATGTAGCTCATACCTGAACAACACATTAGTTTCTAATATTCAGAATGGCTGCATGTTATGTAAATGTTGATTTCTAAGTAATTTTTCTGGTTGCAGTACACTTTCCGACACAAATGAAGACTAATGAATCAACCAATTTATATTAAAGAATGAGTTCCTGTCTGTCAGTCTCTCTGACATGTCTTTTTTCTTTTGTCTTCTAAAACTGATGACAAACTGCCTGTAGGTCACTTGCTTGACTCTACCAAGTCATTATGGCAACAAGATTAATTGGTACTTGAATTTCACGAGGGTATCTCCATGTTAAAAAGTACACCATGCATCATATATATTTTTCACCCATTTATTTATTTGTTTGGAAGGGTGGGGGATTTATGAATATGCTAAATAAATTTTAAACATGCCCTTCATTCTAGGAAATACATCTCCAACTAACATGAAACTTAAAGCATCTACATTTTTTTTATTTTGAACACACTAATTGCACTGTAGTTTATCTCATTTGTATTATGTTGTATTTGTAATATAATATTTCCCCTAACCAAACTTTTTTGCTAAATGAACCACTACCATCACCTAACTGCTATAATTTTCATGTTGAAGGTGCCAAAATGTAAATTTGTACAATTTCTGAGGGAGGAAAACTCCTTATGCACACTTCAGAAAATGTGTTGGGATTTGTCATTGCAGTACATGAGAATGATGAACTTTTCTTAATAGTTAAAAGATATGTGTATGTGATGATAAAAATATATATGATTAAAAGGTTAGATTGTACTTGTAATATATTTTATTGTTGTATAATCCATGATGGTATGAATATTTGTTTAAATAGCTATGAAAGATATTGTTGTTTTTGCTACTTTTTTACATCACTAGTCATCGAATAAAACAATATATTTGACAACAGTATCCATTTCAGGACCACTTCACCCATTTTAGAGAGTGTCAAAAATAATATACTTTATTAGTTATTAGTCTTTCATACACTGTGTTTGAACAATTCCTACTCATTATTTGTTTCATTTATCTCTTCTTCCATCCAATTTTCCTCGGTCAGAGATTATGTTACCGACTCTTCCTCTGGCCTTGCCTCAAACAGCAGTCGGTCACAGACAAATAACCTCACAATACAAACTCTATATATATATATATATATATATATATATATATATATATATATATGTGTATAGTGACCAGGGGGGCTCTGTAAAGTATCACTCCTGCAGTTTTATTTTATAAGCCGGCACAGGCCTGCTTCTGTTTTCAACATGAGCAGATCTTTTCTTGCAAGCTTTTTCTCCACCCGGTTGTGACCGGGTAGGGGGGCCTGGTACCATCTCCCAGGGTAGGTGGTGTTTATAGCAGCCAAGACATTTCACAAAAGTCCAAAGATTTTTTGCAACTGGTCTCAGCCAGTTGTATTCAGTAAGAGAACAAGAAGAAAACCCCAACATAAACACCAACTCTAACTAAACAGTGATCACTCCTGACTAACAAGCTAAGACGAAACAAAACGAAGTTTCAGCACAGTAACTTAGAGACAGATATCAGGCTTTCTCTCAAAGAAAATCTGCAGTCCCTATCCCCAGGCAGTAAGAGACTGACTGAGCTGCCTAGCAGCCTTTTATAAGTAATACACAGGTGCAACTCCTATTTACCAACAGAATCACTGGTAACTTGAAATACCTGGTTAATGAGTCTAATGGGTGAAGCTCACCCTCATTCTCCATCTATAACCCCAGGATCCTTTTCCGTATTTTCAATAGGTTTATAGCCCTTTCGACAGCTTACACAAAATACACATTTTCCTGGGGTTTTAAAACAAGTAGGTTAGGAATCCAGGTGAAATAAACCTGCCATCGAACACTAATCTAGTGAATTTGTCACAATATCTATCTGTCTATCTATCTATCTATCTATCTATCTATATTATACTGTGAAATTTAAAGATATGCGATGTCACCTTAGTGTTTGATGACCTGTAACCTTATGATTTCATATGGACAGAGAACTTTGAGGTGAGTTGAAATATCCTTATAATATCATTATATTTCACAATAACACGTGCATTAGCCCATATACATTTTTGCACCCCTTTAATTGCAACATGGTTTTGGACCTGATTCATTAGGGAAAGTTTTCTGGACAAAATCATGTGCAAATTAGTTCATTATTTGCACATAAGGTAAATACTTGGCTGTTTTTTTTCATGTAGCACACAAATACTTGATAGCTTATTTGTACACTGAAATTTAAAGTTGATCTAGGACATGCCCTGTCCCAAATATAAATCTGCCATCACATTTTAAATTTACCTCCCCCTCCAATGCAACATGGCTTTGCCTTACTTACTTACTTACCTTGCTTAACTTTCCTTAATGAATCTGGCTCACAATGGCCAGCTCTCTTTTTACACTACAATTTAGAGTTGGACTAAGCCATGGCTACATCAGGTTGTGTATTTTACATCCCCCACAGCACAAATCAATACGAGTCTCTTTTTTACAATATGTTAATTTGTACTTGTATTTAATTAAATTATATAATTAGCCAAAATATTATAAAACATTAGTAAATGGTATTAAAATAATTGAAAACTTTAATTTCCCATACAAATTATTCTTTTGCCTTGGTGACTTTTGAAGACAAATTAGTTCTGATTAAAAGACAGACAAGAGGTCATTTACAAACAGATGAAGCATTGCAAAAGTCCTGCATAAACTATTTGTCACATCACAACATTTATTCATTTGCATGACAAGATTGTAAAGGTCATTTACAAAAGTTTAAGATGCTGAACCACAGCACAAATTTAATTTTGTAATGTCATGCGTTTATTTGTGTGAGTATGCAGAGTGCGAGATGGTAGTGCTTTCTGGGGGTGAAAAATGTAGTATCTTCTGATGGGTCTGGCCATGCTGATCAAGAAATTCCTGTCTGAATGTGGGATAGGTGAGATACAAGGGGTTGAGAAGATATCAAGGGCATCATGCTGAAAAAGGCATTGTTCGTCACCAAACTGTTCTTGGATGGTTGGGAGAAGTTGCTCTTGGAGGATGTTTTTGTACCATTCTTTATTCATGGCTGTCCATGTGTGAAGAGACTACACAGCGCATGGGTGGATGGAGCTAGGTAAGTAGTATAGTATATTTAAGTGTGTGTGTGTGTGTGTGTGTGTGTGTGTGCGCACATGTAGTAGTGTGTGTGAGGGGGCCAGTATACTAAATGTGCATGTGTGTGTCAGTAAATTAATGTAGTATGTGTGAGGAGGCCAGTATACTAAATGTGCGTATGAATGTAGTATGTGTGAGGGGGCCAGTAAACTAAATGTGCATATGAATGTAGTGTGTGTGAGGGGGCCAGTATACTAAATGTGCGTATGAATGTAGTGTGTGTGAGGGGGCCAGTATACTAAATGTGCATATGAATGTAGTGTGTGTGAGGGGGCCAGTATACTAAATGTGCGTGTGTGTGTGTTAGTAGATGAATGTAGTGTGTGTGGGGGCCACTAAATGAATGTAGTGTGTGTGTGTGTGGGGGGGGCACTAAATTAATGTAGTGTGTGTGAGTGGGCCAGTATACTAAATGTGCCTGTGTGTCAGTAAATGAATGTAGTGTGTGTAAGGGCGCCAGTATATTAAATGTGCGAGTGTGTGTCAGTAAATTAATGTAGTGTGTGTGAGGGGGCCAGTATACTAAATGTGCGTATGAATGTAGTGTGTGTGATGGGGCCAGTATACTAAATGTGCATATGAATGTAGTGTGTGTGAGGGGGCCAGTATACTAAATGTGCGTGTGTGTGTGTTAGTAAATGAATGTAGTGTGTGTGGGGGCCACTAAATAAATGTAGTGTGTGTGGGGGGGCACTAAATTAATGTAGTGTGTGTGAGGGGGCCAGTATACTAAATTAATGTGTGTGTGTGTGTCTCAGTATATTAAATGAATGTAGTGTGTGTGTGTGTGGGTGCTACTAAATGAGTGTAGTGTATGTGTGGGGGCCACTAAATGAAATTAGTGTGTGTGGAATGAATGTAGTGTTTGTGTGTCTGGGGGCTGGTAAATGAATGTAGTGTGTGAGAGGGGGCCAGTATACTAAATGAATGTGTGTGTGTGAGGGGGCCACTTAATGAATGTAGCGTGTGTGTGAGGGAGGGGTCTTAATTTAATCGAGGAGTGCAGGTGGGGGGTAATTATTGTGCTGTTTTATTTGTGGGGTGATGGTGGGGCAATTTAATTTAATACTGGGGCCTATGAATTTAAGATGGAGTGATTTGACCTTTATTTTAATGCTGGGGTGGTTTGGGACCTATTAATTGATTGTGGGGCTGTTTGGGGAAAATGAGGTCTATTTTTTTAAATGTGATTATGAATTATTTAATGCCTGGAATTGTTGTGGGAAATTGTTATATTTATTAAATATAAATGCTATTTAATTTATTGCTGGGGTTGTTTGGAGGTGTAACGGACTTACCTGATCCCCGCTGCTCCGTCCAGAAGCCGCACTTCCGCATCCAGGACCATGTGACTGCACCCGGAGACGGTCACATGACCACAACCCAGAGGCAGGGATTTTGAATCCCCTTCAGCATAAAAACCTCACTCTGGCACTCGCTGAGTGTCAGAGCAACACTTACCTGTCCCTGGCTCCTGTTCTTCGTGGATTGCAGTGTCTTCCAGTTTCCAGTGTCTACCTGTGTGCTGATCTCTGCCTGTTTGACTTCCCTGGTTCTCCTATCCCTGTGTACCGACCCGGCTTGCTGACCATTCTCCTATTCTTGTGACCCGTGTACCGAACCTGACTTGTTGACTCCGAGTTGCCTTCTGATTCTGCCTGACTCCATTCCTGTGTACCGAACTGGCTTGTTTGACTCCGCTACCTCCGCTTCACTCCACTGTACTACATCTTGGGGCGAACCTGGGGACCGCGACCTGCGACTCCTGGCAGCGAAGCCCACCCCGCCTTGCGGCGGTTCTTGGTGAACACCGGGGAGACCGTTAGACTCCGCACCTCAGGTAAGCCAGCGCTAATCAAGATTAGTAATATAGTATCCAGAATCTGTTACAGGAGGGAAGGCAGTAGGTTTATATACTAAATGTTTATGCTATTTAATGTCGGGGCTAGTTGGAGGGAAATAGATTTATTTATCAAATGTGAATACTATTATTTTAATATTTTGGCTGGAGGAAGATGTAATTATAAAACGTGGATGCTATTTTGATTTAACTCCGAGGCTGGTTGGAATTTTTTAAAATTTCATGTACCCATTTTTTATTTTTCCAAATAGGGCCCTTAACAATCCAGGATCCAGACAAGCAGCAACTGATCCAAAAACACCAGCAGCCACAGGTGGTGAAAGTGACAAGAACAGATAGGAGAGAGCAGGTGGTATATTGACTAAATTGCGGGTTTGAAAAAGTGAAGATGTTGCCTATAGCAACCAATTAGATTCTAGTTATCATTTGTTTAGTACATTCTACACAATGAAAGCTAGAATCTGATTGGTTGCTATAGGCAACATCTCCACTTTTTCAAACTCTCAGTTTAGTAAATAAACTACCCTTTATGGATGGGCCGCTCCTTATGGGCCAGGGCTATGTTCTTGCCCCCCGGGCTAAACTCTGCCAGCCAGCCCCTGAATCTATTGTTCTTTGCCTGCTGTGCAAAGCAAAAACAGCAAGTGAATGCCATAATAAAATATTTTGCTTTTTATAGTAGAAATATATGAAAATATTTACATTTTTTGTTTAGAATTGTTAATAATACCACTTTCATACTGCCGCCCCTGCAATATCCCGGGTTTTTGAAGCCGGGTTTTTGCAGGGTCTCGGAGCGTCCCAGCTCAGAAACACCATTCATACTGCACCTCGGACCCGGTAATTTCCCGGGTTGACCCCATTCATACTGCACAAGTCTGTGCCCTGGCAATTTGTGGGAGTCATCACCAGAGCAGTTTTCATTGGCTGAAAAATGGTGATGTCATTGAAAGGTGACTGGTTAATGCTGGAACACAGCATTTATATGTCTCATAATCTGGGGATGTGATGATTCACGCAATCAATATAATAATGTGTATAGTATTTGGGATCTAAGTACCTTTCTTCATCACTCAGGGACTGAACTTATCATTCGGATTCCTGCACAATATTTACAAAAAGGTATGGTAAGAAGGTGTGTACCAAGATATTGAGATTTAAAGGTGCAGGGATAATAACTATTGGTGCTTAGAATTTAATTTTACTCTATGGTAATAAAACGAGGCAGCAACTTGACATGTACATTGAGCTTTCTTCTTTGTGACCCCTCTGTGGCTGAAGAATGAGCATTATACAGCTGCAGGGACTGGCTAAATGACCTTTAATTGTTGATGACCTTTATATACTACTTATATTCCAAATTTAGTGTACTTTAGATGTGATAACTGTAATTATTGTACACTTAGAAATAATATCTGCTTTCAAAAGAAGTTCTTGGGCCTATATGAGAAAAGCTTATATTGGGCATATATGCAGGCCACAAGGACAATGGAGTGTTTGGTCATAGCCATGTAGCACCGCTATTCTCTTTTTGTAACTGTGGAGCTTTCATGTTCTTAAAATAAAATAAATAGATAGACAGACAGATAGATAGATAGATAGATAGATAGATAGATAGATAGATAGATAGATAGATAGATTATTTCTGTCACAATAAAACAAACAACAGGTTGTAGAAACATAAAATTATACAGTACTGTATGTCAGTTGCATTAGTTATACAACTGTTTATTCCACCATTCATATTATTTTCTCTGTACCCTTTAGCACTGCATACCTTACAACTGCCCTACTTCTACTGTGCTCCCTCATTCACCATCTATGGACCACGGGTCCTGCTCAAGATTACCATGAAATAATAAATAAAGCACTAACACAAGTGGTTACAAACCTTTTAAATACAGTATGCTTTTCTCAATTTAGATTTCTAATAGATTATCACATTCACAGTGAATTACAACAAGATAGAACAAAGAAAAAAAAAGATTTATAGTAAAATGGTCAGCCAGAGTGTTTAGAGAATGTTTTATATCAATTCCAGCAATGTTAATCCTTTTATTCAAATTTCAAAAATGTTAACACTTGTGACAGTATTTTATTTAGTAAGTTGAAAAATAATGAATAAACAGCTATACACTGCAAACGCTTTTTAAATAAATTAAAAGTATTGTGTGTGTTTTATGACTTTTTGTCTGAACTATAAGTTTGCCTGAACTATATTTCACCGTATGTATTTACTGTACTTTATACCTTGTTTTATACATCATTTACACCTGTACATCACTTAATTACTGTTTACTGAAGTTCCATTGAAATAAATAAGCTAAATGCTAATGACCTATATTGTGTGTGTTTTATGAAAATTGTATGCTGGGACTCTTGCGTACTGTAAATCTGCAAATATGCACTGCATACCGCACATGCAGAGTTGCATTTATTTACTCCTGTACCTGCTTACGAATGGAGAGACGGGACGGGGGACATAAGGGGCCATTCAAAGTAGATCAAGTAAAGTAAGGATGTATCTGTGTAATTGTGAACAGGTGCAGATCCCAATGGAGAAAGACAGATACGCATGTTAAAGCTGCATCAATTGTGGGTGCCTGAACCTATGCCATTAACCTTCTGAAGAAAAAAGCAGGAGATGCAGAAATGCCTCAGAGATGTACTCTGAAAGCCATATAGTAATTCTGCAGAACGGACAGTGCACCATCTAATACTGATTGGGGAGAATCTACAGCAAGAGAAAACTATGTGAAAACTGGTGAGGCAACTTTATCATCATCATCATCATTTATTTATGTAGCACCACTAAATCCACAGTGCTGTATATTTGTCACTCACATCAGTCCTTGCCTCATTGGAGCTTATGGTCTAAATTCTATATCACACACAGACAGACTAGGGTCAATGTGATAGCAGCCAATTAACCTACTAGTATGTTTATGGAGTGTGGGATGAAACCAAACCACCCTGATGAAACCCACACAAACAATGGAAGAACATACAAACTCCACACAGATAAAACCATGGTTGGGAAACAAACTCATGACCCAGTGCTGTTAGGCAAATGTGATAACCACTATGTCACCATGCTACCATGCAATTTCCAGGGTGCATCTAGCATATTCCAAAATTGGATGGAATTAGATAGATAGGAAAGGAATTTCCACTGTAAACAGGGCCCATTGGCAATTTGAGTAGTTTATGTCACCCAAACAATTGTGTAATCAGACAAACATATGGGTTCAAGTTTTGCTTCAATAATATTCAGTAGTAGTTTGTCAAACAATAGTATATAGTCTATATGGGATAGTGAAACATGTGCTGCAGAAAGTCAAGTAAATTCTTGATCTAGAGGGTTCTGTGTCCTCCAAATGTCAATAAATATCGATCAAAATAATTTATCCTCATTTTCCGTAAATGAGAACTAAAGGCTAATGAGTCAGTCTGTGTATATGTAACAAGGCTGTTAAATGAAAATACCCCCAACTATGAGGGAGGTATCTGCAGAAAAACATAAAACTAAACACCCTATAACCAATGATGCCACGTGCTAGAGTGAATAAAATCTATGCATCAATATATAAGTATATATAGAAAACTGTCTTGTGAACAATCCCAGAAAGATAATTGCCAATATGGATCACAATGTAAAAAGTCCATGACAAGGAATATCACTGCCAGATGTTGCAATACCATAAAGAAATAATCAGTTGTAGCCTTTGTTAACATTGGAAATTATACGCAAAATGGATCTCAGGATATAACGAGCATGTCAAGGATTATCACTGCTAAATGATGCAGTAGCAGAAAACAAACAGCAATTTAGAATATATGAATGTCGGCATAAATTGGTGTAGGAAAAAGGATAATTTAGAGCTCAATCGCCAGGAGATAGCAGTGCAAATCAACCCAAGCTGAAAATCACTACTACAGGTTACTGATTTTGGAATGGGAAGTTGCACTTCTTATAATCTCATTATTTTTTGTTAAATAATAAAATATATGTCAGTCATCATATTATCAACTTCTTGCCCAGGGCATAAGATGATGATGATGATGCCACGTGTTTGCTTCAGATGCAGCAGACATTTTTAAAATGATGACTGGCATGTCTAATTTTGGTTACATGTATCCTAAATAAACAAATGTGCAGACATTTTTACATGTACACAAAAGACACATCTATATTTCCAACTGTAAATATGGCCCATAACTCCTACAGGGAAAGGCAAACAAATATTAAACAATTGAAACTTCTTTTCAATTGCAAAAGTCTATCCAAAACTCTAGACATGTTTTTTTCATTACTTTTAATATAAGCGACGTGGTGATAGCTTTGTGTACGACAACTTTAAAAAAAATGTCTAGTTGAAGTATAAACTGTAACGCTTACTTCTAACAAATGCATATTCAATTTTGTATCGCTCTTGCTGTGGTTAAAGCCTCCATCCTTTTAGGTTCTAGTGATGTATACTTAATACATGAGCTGTCTGCAAATCAAAAAGTGGGATGCAGCTTACATTTTGCTGGATGCTTTCTTTTAAGTATTACAAGTTCTGTGTGCCTTCCCATATGTTTATGTTTTGATAATCCACTTTTAGAATGTGTGTGCATTGTTTACATTATCATGTATCAGAGCCCAAAACGTTGTCATATTCTAGATAATGACAAACCAAAGCTTTTAATCATTGGTAAAATGAAATAATCTTTTTGTAGGGTGTGGTAGGGTTTTCTGGCTGAAAGAAATCATGGATTACATTATCCATGCTGTGGGTCCAGGCATGGCCGCTATAAAACCGCAGTTTCCATTCGGACTATTGCAAATGACGTCATTTGTTACCGTCCATGTTTTGCAAGGCCGTTTTTTCAAGGTAGAGAGAATTCAAGCTGCCGCAAATAGCACTTGTCAGTAACATGGTAAGTCGCTATTTATCCATTACCGGGGTTGTACTCATCGCTATTTTTTTCGTCGGGCTGTAGTGTGTAGGATTTCTTTCAGCCGGAAAAATGACTAGCACCGTTTTTGTGAACCAATATGTTTGAATGCACAATTTTGCTTTTTTCTGGTACTGACATTGAACCCATTTGGCACAGTAGACACTTTTGCTACTGTAAGCGTTTTCTACAGTCCCTTCCGATTTTTAAATTAATATTTATGGTCTCATTTAGAGTGTGGAGTATGTCATTGTTGTGTAGTATAAATACATGTCATTCTGCACCCACACCAAAAATGCATCCACACCAAAAAGTATCCATGGAAAGGCAGAAAAGGTGTAGGCAAGCATTAGCTGACTATAGTAAGGATGTGTTCACGTAAGTGTAGCACACCCCCTGGCAAATGCAACATAATTAGATTTGGACATATCCACAGATACGCTTCTTAGGAGGATAATCTTATGCGGATCATGGAGGCTTGATGTAAAGATACAAGATGATGATGATGATGACACCTGTAGCACTATCTAGATGTTTTTCTGGCTGTTTGCATGTTGATCCCGCCAAGTGATAGTACTTCATTCATTTGCACTGCAGCTATATTAGACCACATTGTATCAGTCTATCCGGATTTCTTATTTGTCAATTCCATCTACAAGAAAGAAGAATTCATTTTATTTTTTAAAACAGTAAATGGCAAATGTGAGGGGGAACCTGTGCTTGATTTAGAACGCACGTATTTCAGCTTTGTGCACGCACTAATTCATCAAGGCATAGATCTCAAGATACATTTCTAGATGAATTCATTAGCAATGACATTAATGTGACATACAAGTTGGTGTGGCATACTACTGCTTCTGTAAGAGTAAAGAATTTGGTCTGCAAGCTAATTCATGGACACACATATATTTGAGTGTGCTATGCATTTGTATTGTCAGCCTGTTATAAATAGGACCATTGATACTTGAGCTCACATTGCAGTGGGGCTCTTAGGAGCTGATTTTGCATCATCTACCAGGGTTTTGTTTTTCAAAGATTCTTAGAATGAATTGAAGATGAAAAACCTTTGATTTAAGTGAGCAGTAAAGATTGTACATGTGGGTTGTGTAGGGGGGGTATTTATGGCAATAAAAATAGAGATGAGCGGTTCAGATTTGGAGAAATCTGGAGAAATCCAACTGATCCAAGATTTGTGGTTCTGATGAACCCGAGTCATGACTCAGGTTTGCGTGCCAATTTCGGATCTCAAAACTAGGCAAAATGTAATTTGCAGGAAAATATTGATGCAAAACTCACTAAAGTTTATATCTTCTATATATAGCCCTCTCTCATTTTCTCATGTGCCATTTAGAACAGACAGAGTGTACTCTGCCCTGAAAATAGTGTTCAGGGTGAAAGAGGGACAGAGAAAACAATAGAATAGTTATTAAATTATAAAACACTTCAATAGGTATCAATCAGCTAGAATAGTTTGCTGATCAATTGTTTTTTATTTCAATCTGTTAGAGAGTTTAGATGCAGTAGTGGCTACTAGTCTGCTGTATGACTGTTAGCGGCAGAACGAAAAAAAACTATTAGATTTATTCCTTTTAAAATTTTAAGTTTTTCTATAGAAAGTAATCTTGTGTGGGGCAGTGAAATCTGTATTAAGTGGGGAAATGGCTGGGCGTTTGTGGGTGAGGGCAACCCCTCCAAAAACTACTATATTCTAAACCTTTCTGTATTTTTCAGTACTTGTCAAGTTCTTAAGGCTCATTCAGTAACATCTAGTAACAAAAGGGTGTTTTCAAGTAAGGATTTTTTTTCTGGGATTTTTTGAAATTCAGTATCCACTTGTAGAGCATTGTTCATCTGCCATGCCACCAACTGAAGTTAGCGTATTACATAAACAACATAAAAAAATAGTGTAAAGTGCAAGAGATTAGAATGTTGAAACACCATGCACACACTAAATTTGGAATGTTAGATAGCAATTGTAAAGCGCTAAGTAATTTGCAGTCCCTATATAAATAAATGTTGATGATGATAGAAGAAGGTGGCCTGCACCCATGCTAAAATCTTCAAAGATTAGTACTATGTACTTCTCAATGGGCAGAGCATTAATTGGCAGCCAATAGCGGAGCTTTCAAATACCTTGTTTTACTTATATGCTAAGAGTAAGGTAGATCTGTGTCGCAATGCTGCCATTGTGAATCAAACAAGGGAACTCTGATATATATGCCAGTTACCATATATATGTAAATCCAGTTAACATGCCCAGTTTGAGATTAATATATCAATTACAATTTGTCGTTTTGGCTGAGGTCAAGTATAGAATCTGACCAAGTACGGTTGGTTTGGGATGCTCTAAATAGGCAGGTCTCCTTGATCTGATGCTGGAAGGCCTGTGGTGTTTGGAGCCTGAGGTGCTTATGTCTTTGGGGACAGGGCCTGTAGGTTACCTGAAAATACAGTGGTGGTGGTGGGACTGGGACCCTCACCTTGTACAACCCCAGGGTAAAGGTGGATTGCCCGAGACTTGCTGTGGGGGAGGTCCCAAAGATCCACATATATAAATATGGAATGTATATAAATATTGAATACAAAAATATATATTTTATATTAGTGAAGTGTAAGAAATATGTAAAACAGACAGTTCAGATAGGCCAATAGTTGACCTTCCCACAAAAGTAAGTGTGTATAACTGACATTGATGCAGATGTGGTTGCCAAAACTATCTGCCTAGACAAGACAATACAATTGAAAGTCCACATTCTGAGACATTAAGATGACAGAATATGGCACTGACAAAGAATACATGTATAAATGAAGATATGATGGCTAGCAATTTACACTACGTGATTAAGTTAGATAACTATATAGACTGGTTTATTATTTTTTTAATGAAATCAGAGAAACCAAATGCAAAGATTACAGAGTTACAAAATCCTTCATGAAGACAAGAGTGGACACAAGACCTCAACTTCTGACAGCAGCATTAGTAGATAACTCTAAGATTTTAAGAGGGCATAATGTTAAATGGTGCAAGTCAAAATGGCATTGTCCTTGGTACCATCCACCCACTCATATGTAAGGTAGGTTTATTTAGCATTCAGTTTTGTGGAACTACAGGTCTCAGCCAGCCCTGGGTGTCAGGGCATGTTGGTACTTGTGGTTTTCCAAGTCAAGTGCCAGCATGCCCTGGCTGCCATGGGTATGCTGGTGCTTGTAGTTATACAAGCATCAGCATGCCCACACTGTTTATGGCAGCCCGGGCTGGATGGGACTTGTAGTTCCACAAAATAAAATGGCGTCCATTTGATTTTTTTACTTAATTTTCACCGTTATTACCCTACACCCACCACCCAGTGGTGTAGGAAGAGGCTTAGTGCTTTCAGCACTGGGCTGGGGGGCCTGCTCGCTTTTTTCTGCTGACCACACTCCCTAGGGAATCCAGCTCAGCGCTGAACAGCCTGGGGTTGGCTGTCATTATGGCAGGGGGACCCCTGCAGCGTGTCCCCCTGCTATAGTGCCACCCACCCCAGCTTGTTTTCCTAGTGCTGGTTATGTGAAAATCGAGGTAACCCAACACAAATTTTTCCTTGATTTTCATGCAACCAGCAGCAGGCTAAAAGCATTAGAATTAATAGTGGCCAGGCAGGGGGACCCCACACATTTTTTTTTAAACTTTTATCTATTTTTAAGCTTTTGACAGCTGAGGGGACCTGCAGCTGTATAGACAGGACAATGTAACAGTGATGTGTTTACTAATCACGCTGCTAGGATGCAGCATGTTGTATCTGGCGATTTTTAAAGCAAACTCAGTTTGCTTAATTGCAGCTTCATACATTTGAGACTTGTATAGCTAGAGTGGCAAACAGTCGGGACTTTGATCTCTATCGATTTTGGAAATAGTGATTTAGACAGAAACACAACTCTGGCGATTTTACATGAAATCTCAGGTTCATACATCAGCTAGTTTCAACTCCCGAGAAAATCGCTGGATTTTCAAAATCGGAGCTTGATATATTTTCCCCTTAGACTTTCTTTGTCATGTATTAAAATGAAAATTAAGTCACATATACTGTGATATTACAGGTCAATGTTACGTTACATCGAGGACTGAATGTGCCCAAGTGTCAGGGAGCTGGCACCATGTTTAGTATGAGTACTAGTACCAACATAATACACCCATAAGAGTGAGGGTGGATTATAACAGGCCTATCAAAAATGGCCACTGAGCTCTATTTTTGTTGTATTCAAACTTTTCTGTGTGTATTGTATCTGATCAAAGGCTGGACCGAGACATATCCACATATAATGCCAGGACGTTGTCTCAAATGCTTCTGCACATGAGTGAGAATATATTATTTCTTATCAGTAATGTACCAATAACAAGTTTGAAAATATATTCATACCCTTATATGTAAGTTGATTCTAAGACCGTTTGCTCTCTGAGTATAAAACTAGAATGCAGCCAGAGAGACAATTGCCTCATGACTGGATCTTGATGAAGAAAGGTGCCCATTGTTTTTCCAGCTTTCGTGTGAAAGAGGGTTCCTGGATATTGACTGTTACTTGCACATATTGGAAGCTAAGTATTTGATTTACTTTTTCTTTTATGTTATGTTTATCGTAAAAATAAAGGTAAATGTCACAATAAATCTTGCATTCTTTGAAACCGAAAGAACCTCATTCATCCTGGAACAGTATATGCTAGAGGATGGTTTCAACTAGCATTATATGACGCGGGTGTCAAGCTGTGTTTGTTCAGAGATGTCAGCGATGACTTAAATTAGACCCCAAGCTAGTGCAGGCTTTCCGTCTGAAACTAAGCGTGCGCCGGAGTTTCTTTCTATGATAATAGGAACACGAACGGGAATAGATAGAATGGGTAAGTAATGGAGTTAGTGATGCAGGAGAGTGATGCAGAGGTGAGGCATAGAGGAGAGCCAGTAAAAAGGTAAAGAGGGGGCTAACATTGATGAAGATAGGAGTACATTGGGAGAGTGGACAAAGTAGGAAAGGAAAGGAAACGGGAAGGGAAACATAAAAGACATAAGGGAGAGGTGAAGAAACAGAGTGGAGACATTATGGAAAGTTGAAGGGATACAGGAGATATGAAGGAAAATATAATTACACAAAGACATGAGAGAGATGTAGGAACATGGTGACCATGAGACACAGGAAGGTTAGCCATTCATCATTTAACATGTTTCATATTAATTATATAGTGTTAAAACGAATCTAAAATTAATTTCATAATATCAAAATCCCTAAAGCTTCTGGGGGCCTAAGCGGCCCCCAGCCATTCACTTCACATTTAAATACCAGCAGTTCTGAATTTTCACTTCAACCACTGATTAGTGTCACATTTCCTTTCTTAGTTTCTGGCCAGGAATTAATGAGTAAACGGACACTGCTAAATATGAGGCTGCACAGATTAACTTCATCACTTTCAAAGATTATGATATGGTTCAATTATTATAGCCAATATAGCTCAGATTTAAGGCAGATACCCACTAGCATTGAATTTTTTTGTGCTTGGAGTTTACTTGAAGCCCACTTCACATGACGCCCAGGCTTCTACAATGAGTTATACTGTATATACAGTAACAACCTGATGAGCTGTTTATGTCGTGCTATTGTAATTATGTGTGAATTATTATTTTTGCTTCATGCACCATTCATATGTTTGGAACGCATCACAATTGTGTGCCCTTACTTTTTCCTTTTAAATAATTCAGGGATTCCTGGGAACAGTCTTATAAGCATTGATTTCCAACTCATAGAATGGGCAATATGTGTGGCCTCCTCAGTCCACAGCAAAACCAGCATATAGTATACTGACCAGCAATAACTTAGTTACTTGATATGTCTTTGGAAATTGACATGAATTCTGACAAATTCCTAACAATTCTTCTTTATAATCCTCTTTCAGCAACTGGATTTGGCAGCAATGTTACAGATGTCTGCCATCCTAGTAACTGTCATGTAGCATGGTATTATCTAGACCTATTGGCAGGTTGAAAGTAGGTGTCTATTAACGTTGTCTGGGTTAATGCAGCTACAGTTTAGAAAATGCCAAATTTGATGGACTTGTTTATAATTGTAACCCTTGCAAACTCTGTAACTATAATGCTGAAAATGAGTGACTCCTCAAGGTTTCCCCTGGTTAAAAAGAAACAATTAAAAGTGACAAAAGAGTCAAACAATTGCTCCCCTCATGCAACTATCAAAAACTGAAATGAAAAATAAAAATAAATGTGATATATATATATATATATAAATACACGCATATATATATATATATATATATGATATATATATAAATACACGCATATATATATATATATATATATATATATATATATATATATATATATCACATTTATTTTTATTTTTCAATTCATTTTTATATATATATATATATATATATATATATACATTTTTGTATTAATTGTATTATTATTATTATTATTATCATTATAAACTTATTTATAATTCACCACATGAGGTCTGAAGAGCCGTGCAGTGGGAAAACAATACAGTTCATGGCATAACAGCAACATACAGTAAGCAAATAACACTACAACTCTTAACACAGCTGTAACTATCTATACTGTCTATATATGTACATATATATATATATATATATATATATATATATATATATACATATTACATACCATTTTTGTCTGGTTGTGCTAATTATTTAAAATTACTATGGGAAGAAATCAGAAGAAATTCACTGATCAAAGGGATTTACATATATATTAATGACATTTGTATAGATCTTTAACATATTAGAGTGATATTAAAAACTAAAGATTCCATCCTTATTTGAATCATGCAATGAATGAGATATAAAATACCCAATCTTCCTGTTCATAAAGAGCTCATTCGGAGGTTCTAAAATGCATTTATTTAAAAATAGAATACGTTTCTACTTCAGGAGAAACAATATTCCCCAGAGTACCATATTTATAGTAGATTTCTGAAATAACATTACTGCATGTTTCACACACAAGAATGATTACTCAACCATCTGCTCTTCTGACAACCCAGATATGGAAAGATCATTACAATGTTTAAGGATGGAATTATTGTTTTGTGCTGCTTGTAGGCTGCCGACTAATTTTAGATATGGCCCGTAAATCCAGAAGGGATTTTCATTATAACAATGTATATGCTGTGTTGACTGGATTGAACGCTTACATAACACGTGCAAAGATCAGATCTGTGTAATGGAAACATAGCACAAAATCATGCTGCAACTACATTATATAGAGACAAATATTTAATGTAACAAAGTGCCAAGTAGAGCAATATGCTTCAAATATACAAACATGTATTTTTGTAACTAGATATTTATGCATTTCGGGATATGTATTAGCAATCTATATTCTAGTAACCGCTAACAAAGTTCTGTGCAGTTTCTGATACATAAAATAAGTACATACAATGTTAACATGTTAACTGCTGCATAAGTAAACCATAGTGAAATAAAATGGCATAAAAATAATCTATATATTTTTTATTATGCTTATTATTTTTTTCAGTTTCAATGACCTGGTCTATATTAAACAATCAAAACAATCTAACAATGTATGTTAAAAATACATTTAACATTAGTTATCCAATGTAGTCCAGGTTAATTCAGTGAGATAATTAATGTGAAATGAAATAGAGCATTGTGCCATAGGTAAAATGGACAATGGACAATGAAAGGCATCATTTATATTCATTCAGCATTCAGGTAACTTCATTTTAGTAGGCAAAGTATATGTTTGTTGTTATACATGTGTCGACAAAATATGGCAGCCAGAGGAGAAAGTGTGCAGAAACATACATTGAGCCAGGTTGTCAGTGACAGGCCTATAGTCTAGTGGCCAGTAACCATTGCTCACAGTTCCTGGACACTAAATCCAATTACACAGTATTCAAAGTAAAAGATCATTAGTGTTTTATTGAGCTGAGAGGAGGACAAAGAAATTTTCTTAATCATCCTGGGCCTGGTTCATTTTTAAAAGCACAGAATGCACAGAAAAAACTATTTTATTAATGTTACCTGTTAATAATATAGTCATTAATGACAAAACATTAACAAACATTTTTTTTATATTTTTTATTGCATAAAATACATTTATTAGGAAGGTATTAATGTCTACTGTACATAAAATGCATTTTCCTGATTACCAGCACATGTTCTAACTTGCATATGCTACCATCATCACTAGTAATCAGGATGTACAACAACCTATAGCTGGAGCAAGTGATACGACAGAAATACACTTGCCTTTGAGATGCTTGAAGTGTGAATGCTGCTGAATGCGCTCGAACTTGGTACACTATTATTGTACATTCGTTAATTCCTCTCCCCGTTCTGGCTTTGAAATCATAGGCTGTTATAAGGGTCCTTTTTTCGCACTAATTGTATATAACCTTTTAATTTTTAACATAAATTTTTATAATAGACCCTAGTTTAAATCACTAGCTGTAAACACTTTCTAGCAGAGTGCAGGACCTTCATCCTCATGGGGAGGGGAGTAGGAATTTCAAACAGCTGACTTTGGGCAGATGATGCAGAGATTGGAGCAAAGCATATGTTAGAGTTGGTTGGAGTGAGGCCTAACTGGCATAGTAGAAGCACAGTGCAAAAATTAGATTTCATTTTGCAAATCAAGATTATTGAAATTAGTTAAAGTAGTAGATAGGGTGCATTTATGTACGTGTTTCTCGCTCATCTGAAAGGTGCATAGTCATTTACACTAGGCAAACATGCAAGAATTTTGCAGTAGTCTATCCTGACTAATAGGGATATGAGGTTAGATAGTGAAAGCAATAATTAGTATCACTATTAATATTTATATTTTATAAAATGGATTCTCATATCTAGTGAAATAAGTGCTTAAGAAAGGAACATAAATGACTCCTGTATTGACATGATTGTCGGGTGTCACCTATTGTGTCACATCATAGGATCTGAGATTACAACCAATTTCTTGGTCAGACCACTCCACAATGAAGACAATGATTGATTATAAAAAAAAGTCCAAGAAGCCAACCAAACTGAAGATTAAATAAAACATTAATAAGAATTCAGAAAGGAAAACATGAAAGAAAAATCCATCAGAACACTGCTATGAACTAGTAAAAGAGATGATTTTCTACCTGTAGATAAAAATGTAGAATTCTCAGTTACGCACATTTGTAAATGCATGATAAGCCACCCGCCACTTCACGGCGCTTTTTCTAATAGGATGGTGCTAGCTCTAAATAATGAGAGTACCTATTTTTGAGCCTTACATATATGGGTTTTAAAATTGAATGCTAACTTACAAAGAGGTACCCCAAAAGCCTCCAAATGGCAAAATTAATAAGAATCCAGAAAGTCAAAGAAACCATACCAGCATTCCTTTGAGAATACTTTGAGCTAAATATAAACACAGCACAACCTACCAAATGTGTGGGGGCACATAAGGCTATCATTAGGGGTATAAACATTATATATATTGTATCTATAATATGCAGCTTATCATAAGAAACAACAAAGACAAAACCTAGACACCTTAACCACACACTTGTGGAACCTGTAAACTTGTATAAACAGAGTTAACAAGAATATAGAAACAAATCACAAAATTGAGACAAAAAAATCCAATCAATACTTGCAGAAAAAAACAGAAAGAAATCTTTGCTGGCTAAAACAAGAGTTTTATGAGAAGTACATTAAAGCTGACACATTGCTAGCAAATAAAATTAGAACTAAGAGGACATCACATAACATTAGGGCCATTAGAAATTCTGGATCGATTGATGAAACATTTACTAATATAGTGAGAGCTACCACAACATCTGATATATTGACAATCCAACAATTTTTAGATAATTGAAAACAATCCTCAGCACAAAAAAATAACCAAGAAAGTATAGAGTATGAATTAAGATTAGCTGTTAAATCCCCAAAATTGTTGCAAAGCTCCCAGCCCTGAAGGTGTTTGAAAAAGATGACACAATCTGTTCTAATATAGTAGTTATTACCAAACCAAAAAATATACCACAACATTCACAAATTCTATACAGATGTCTTTACTAAATATGTACATTAAGCTTTTCGCAAAAATATTAGCTAATAGACTGAATGATTTGTCTCACTTACCCAATCAATTAAGATCTATAATCATAATTTCTCACATAAGCTAAAATAAATTTCCATTGGTTATATTTGCAATTGACACAGAAAAAGTGTTTGATAGACTATATTTTACTTTTCTGCTCCAAACTCTAAAAAATGTTGGGTTTCATGGAAATTTGATACAAGCTGTTCAACCATTATACCACAATAGCTTGTCAGCAGTTTTGGCTAACAGGGCCACTGCCTCTTTATCCAATATTAGCAACAGTACTAGACAAGAGTGTCTCCTATCCACCCTGATATATGCCCTATGCTTTCAAACACTGTCTGCTACAATTAGATTAAACCTTGATGTAAAGGGGTTCCAGATCAGAGCCAAACAATAAAAAATATCACGGAAAATGCCTTAATGACTTACACCAACTCCCAAATTTAAATATCTAACCTTTTTAAGGACCTAGAGCATTATGGAAAAATGTCTAGCTATATACTAAACAATTCAAAATCAGAGGCACTAGCTATAGCTCTTTGAATTTCAATGGAGTCCATTAACTATCTGCAATCTAGGTACATACTATATCTTGTATATATTTATACAACACATTGTTATAAACAAATATATTTTTTTTAAAAAAATGAAAGGATAATAAATGAATGTTTTTCTTGCCACAGATGTAATATGATTGCATTGACGATAACAGTGACAATGAGTAACAATGTCTTGCATACATTCCTTAATTCTTTTTCTGTGCTAAACATACATGGAAACCTATATCTCTAGATGCTGTCACTTAAACATTTCCATGGTTTGTTGCTATAGATATGATAAAATTAATTACATAGATAAACACACAAACCAAGAATAATTGTTTAAAATAAGCTAAATGTATTTGCTGAAATATAATCATGGCAATGTAGCTGCTTGAAAAAACATCTAACCGGTCAACAGATACCTGATTCAATTACAGATTTGGTACTTATGGAAGAGGCTCATTTTCCTGAGCCTCTTATCCAAGAATCTAGTTGTGTATAATCTTTATTTTTCTACAGAAGAATGAAGGTGAAACCTAGTGGAAATCGGGAGAACCATTTATTATTAAAAAAAAAACATAAAATCACATCTGCTTGCAAAGTTTCTGCTTTGTTCCAAACATTTTATTCTAGATTTGCTGTGTGGGTACAAGTTCATATTTCATTATCCATGTAATTTTAGATTAGCCAGGCATGCTTGGATAATGTTAAAAGTAAAATATTGCATCAACAGTGTTGGAATAGTTTTTACTTCTGGAGATCTTCGAGCAGGCATGGCTTTACTGACCTTACTGATCCCAGGTTGTTCTACAGATCATGTTCTAAAAGGTAATGATGCTTGAGGAATTTTGATGTGTGTGAAGACATTTGATTAACCATTTTATAACTGGATGTTTTTCCTCTTCATGGCCAGGCCAATTTTCATGTTTTGGCGATGCAATGTGGATGTGCTCATTTCTTTGGAAATACTGCCTGTTACTTTTCAAAACTGATAAAACTAGTTTTTAATGGAGTATAGTCAAATAATTGTTACTTTATGGACATTATGTAGATTAAAAAAAAACACTTTTGAATAATTATTATTTTTTACCGAAAATACAATCCACTAATTATCTTGACTATAAAGAATATAAAGAATATGTGCACATTTTACAAATTTGACACTATTATAGCATCCAGAGACAAAGGTGTGCATTTTATTTTTATTTGTAAAACCCTAATACTGTGCTGACACCGTGCAAGACCCCAGGTGTGCGCATGCTCAGTTAAGAGCAGCCAGAATGAGAGGTTATCTGGTGCAATGTGTGACATAGTGTTGTTATTTTTTTGTTATGAGAACTTTTCATGTGTGGCATATGCTATTATGAGATATAATTTATAAATCAATATTTGAATTGTTTTTAATTATTTAGGCAGCCCTGATAAATGAACATATCAAAGTATAGTTTTTACATTCTTTAACTCGAAGGCAAATAATACCTCTTAGTCCCACACACCCACGGTGTTTATATCTAATTTGCAAGTTATACATATTTATTATAAGAAGGATGTCTTCACACTCAGAAATCTGAGTGCAAGAAATGTCTAGGTAAACGGTAATCTCTCAAGAAAATGACAGGATGGAAGGAAGTGCTGTTAGGAGTCTCAGGAAACAGAATAAGCATACAGTAAATACTATTGCATTTTCTTGATCAGGGTTTTTGTTTTTTTGTTTTAAATTTTTTTTTTTTTCAAATAAACCGTTTCCAAAATCGGAGTCCTCATACCCTAGCAGGTATCTAGATGTAAAATTCAAATAAAAAAAATAGTGATGGCAGAAAAGAACCTATAGGTCCATCTGGTCAGCTTTTTGTGTGCATTTGCTGTTATTTGTTTGGAGGGAGTGTTTCCTAATATTTTAAGCCTTCATAAAAGCAATATTATTGTCCCATGCATTCTTGAATTATTGTATTATGAATCCCTATCACAACTGCTGGGTGATTATTCCATGGATCTATCACCACTCTTTCTGTTAAAAATGTTTTTCTTGTGTTACCTTTTAGTCTTTCTCCGTCCTGTAATATACTTGTCACAAATCAAATATGTTTTATAAGAGTCTAACCATGTTACTTATATTTCATAGCATGTGCCAGTTTAGCAAACCTTTTAAGACTTTCATGTCTGTGCCAACTCATAATACTATAAGGATTGCAGAGTATAGTCAAGTAGTTGAGATGGGGAGGCAAACTGGTGCCTAAGGTACAGATTGTGACACATTCAATGTCAAACTCTACCCCCTTAGTCCAGAAAGCCTATAAAAAATATTGCATTCCTGAACAATTTTTTTATATTTCAATGTTTTCATCACATCAACAATATCACTTCTTTCCTCTCTATAGATGTTCAACTCTTGAGGTCTTTCCTGTTAAGTTTTATTATGCAGCCCATATACTATATTAGTATCTCTTCTGTGAATTTTAATGCCATTTGGAAATACCGTAGGTCCTCCAGATCTGTATACAATATTCAAGTTGAGGTCTTGCCAGTAATAAAGTGGCAATGTAACCTCACTGTTTGTGCTAATTATACCTCTTCCAAAACAACCAAGTATTCAGCGTTTCCCACTGATCGACCACACTGCTTGCATTGCTATCATCTGGATCTATACTGCTAAGGTCGCTTTCCCCTGTTGTTGTTGACACATTACCTCTTAATTTGTATTTCTGATTTTTGTGTCCCACACGTATTGTTTCATATATATCTATATATCTATATATCTATATATATATATAATAAAGCAGCAATCATAAAAATATGGCATGGCTTTTGTTAAGGTAATTTTACCTCTCCTTTATCAAGTCCCTTCAGATATCAGTGAGATAAGATGCTGGTTGACCAGGAGATCAGTAATCAAGACACAGACATGCCAATGTCAAGATGGAATTGAGCTGTGCTCATTTATTAGTGGGCTACATTTATACATGAAAAAGCGTTTGATCTGGTTATAGGATAGAAACACATGATTGATATTTTCTTGAGAAAATATAAATCTTCTGACAAAGCTAGATAGTTCTCTTCATGTTACTTTTATGGGTTCTTCTTATCAACTTTCGCTGGCGCCAGTACTCCCGATGTCATCATCTGTTATCCCATATCCTAGGCCTTCATCTGGGGTCTTTAAGATAGTTCAAGGTTGGAGCTGGTGATTATGCTGAATGTATTTTTAAGGCAAATACTAACATTTTTAACTCCTTCACATATCATTATTACCATTATTGTTGAGGACCCTAGAGGTCCTTTCACACTTTTCAACATAAATTCCTGTAGCAGGCTAGAAGAATCGTGGTAGTTACCATTTTTCCTTGGTTTGTTTCTTCATGCTGCTATTAATGATTTGCAATTCTGCAGGGCTTGCACAGTATCTTGTGACTACCACAGTCACATAGCACATGATGTAGTGAGCAGAGAAGCTTTGGAATGCCTCTCTGGGCTCAATCTGCCCTATGCACTGTAAAATCAGATGCATAAAAGGTACTTAACTTGCTATTTAAAGAAAAAAGTTATGTGGAATTGATGCCTTAAATGTAAAATTTTAAGCTTGAATCCATGCCTCTTTTGCATTCATTTTACTCTTTTTGTAACAAATCATTGTATCATCTACAAAATACATACTTTTCCTTATAGACCCAAAATAATATCACTACTGTATCAAAAGAATATAATACTGATATCCAGTTCATCACTGGTCAACAGATCTTCAACTGTGTTAAACATAAAAGTATGTGTTTGTTACTAGCATTTTTGTCAGTTATTAGTAGCAGTTTCTTGCAGTAAAGACATATAGATAGTGCATGATGCATCCCGAAAAATACAACACAGACAAATGCACCCCAAAAAGCTGATTTAAACATGAGTGGGTATGGTGTCAATAAAAACTCTGGTTATTATTTTTAGCCCAATTTACATGTATTGTAATAGCATTAAAACCACTACTAAAATGCATAAACTAAACATCAGTGAATATGAGACTGAATATACTTCCTCTGTGTTCACTACGGTAGGCAAGATTTGTTTGACCAGTTACTCCAGTGTAACCATTGTAAATGTATAATTGGAAAATCCTGCATGATCCTGCATCGTTAGTTATTGTCAAGTCTCTTATAAAATTATCTGAACAATGGTCAATATCAATAGTCAATAGTCTTAAAGGTTTTGCCATATTGTGTTTATTTTCCTAAAGTATTTATATTGATTTATTCTTTCTATATCACCTCTAAATCATACTTGCCTACTCTCCCGAATTTCGGGGAGTCCTCCCGGACTCCCGGAAAAGGCAACTCTCCCGGATTCTAAAACATGCAGAAATTTACGGCATTGAATATCAGGGGCGGGGCTTAATCGTGTCTTTAAGCCCCGCCCCTGCTAATCAGTGTGGTGAAATTTAGGCATTTTATAGTAGGGGCATAGCTATCAGTGGCGCACGCAGAGTTCTCCAGAAACCCCTCCCCTTCGCGAACCAACGGTACTGTACAGCAGCCGCGGCACTGTCAAAGAAGCGTCCGCGGCAGTGCTGTATTGTAGTATAATACAGCACTGCCGCGGATGCTGTAGAATTCAGACTCACCGAAATGGAGCAGCTCCCTCTCGCAATATTTTTTTTTTTTCCCGGGGGGGCGGAAACCCCCCCTTCTAAATCCTGGCTATGGTGAAGCAAAGACGTCACCACGCCCCCTACTACCCTTGTCACATGACCTGTCCTCCCGGAGGACAGAGTCAGAAAGTCGGCACAACTATGCTTTACCTTTCCTAATAGCACTTCCTTGTTACATGGAAATTTTGGGATATAGTTTCAGACTTGTTTCTTGTTTCATCAAAGTTATTAGTGTAAGTATCTTTGAAAAATGTATTTGCTCAGTCTTAGTCTCTGGTTGGCTGCATCTGTAATAAAAGATATATAGAAAATAAGGATTTGAGCCTCAGTCATTGAGAAAAGGAGTAAATGTTCTCCAGAATAAACCATGTTAAAATGCAAGGGGTGCAAATTAGTTTATCATTTTACACATAAGCTAAACACTGGCTGTTTTTTCATGTAGCACACAAATACTTCATAGCTTAATTTTTACACTGATATGTCCTACCCAAACTATAAATCTGTTCCCACATTTTAAATTTACCTCCCCTCCAATGCAACATGATTTTGACGGGTGCAGTTATTCATTTTTTTATGCTTTGCTCTCCTTAATGACTCAGGCTCTTAGTCTTTAACTCACATCATCAAGTTCAGTTGCCCTAACACATTATCTAATCAAATAATTGTAGATCGTTAGCTTGTAAATGTTTTGAGCCTGGTACTGCTAACCTGCTGTATACTTCCATATTGAATGGTTTGTCTGTTTTTTTCAAGTGTGTTTCCCTACATTGTCAGTGCCTATTGTTTTTTGATTGAATACTGTTTGAATGTATGCTATTAACATAACTATGCAGAGATTTGTATTGTACACCAATACTGCCACAGTAAAACCACAAGTCAAGTTTCCATCTTCTACCTCTAGCTTTTCACAGTGACAGAGTTACTCATACTTTCTACAATACGATTTGCATTCCAGCTCCATATTGAAGGTACATTCAATAGCATTACAGCTGTTATAGATCTTCTAAACCTGCAAAATAATTATATTTTTATGTTATTTAGTGATATGAAGTTGTAGTATTGAAACTTTACAAATCTGATGCTTTATATATAAAAGTATATTAGATGTATGTTGAACATATATGACAGATGGTGTTATACTTTTTAGATAAAATTTTATCATGCATAATTTATTTTTACATATCTGTCTACTGTTGCAGATCCCTAAGATATTTCTATAACTATATATTTTCAAAAGGGGTGTTATATAATTAAAAGAGATAAAAACAACCTAACACCAACTGTTAAATTATATTTTATTATAGGTTATATTGGAGATTGCAGAATCTCTTAGTGTGGCTGCTTGGGGTTGATTTACCTTTGTGTTTGACATACAGATTGTGATACACTATGTACTTGTAGACATTTTTTTCTACTTTTTCTTCTTTTCTACAATCCTCTTTTTTGAATGAAAGTTTCTATGGTTATGCCAATATAGAAACGCTCTCTAGGACACTTCTGCATACAGTATATAACTCACAATGAGTCACATGGAAAAAATATTCACCAGTATGTGTTTTCTGAAAGGAAAAATTCTGCATTTAAGATATCTCTCCTACATTTTGTCAGAAAAGTTTCTTCTTTATTATAAGTGTTGTCTTATTCTAAATGCAATCATATGGACTAAATGCTCTAACACATGCTCTGTCAATCAAGCAAACTGACCAATGTCTTTACAAAATAATTGTTTTGTCTGGAACATTCTTAATTACCATAACAGATGGAATGTGTTCAACGTTTCCTAGATCTGACATCTTCTGGAGCTCTCTCTAGTTCAAAGTGTCAACGCTTTATCTTGCTTAGTCTGTTTTCCTACTTCCTATGGTTATTAACAAACTTGAGCAACATCTTAACCTGATTTCTTAGCAATGGATTCAAAATAGTATAAAGAATGTTTTCAAGCAAAGTGTACAATGGAAATGTGGTATATCCATAACTACAAACAACAAGATGTTGTTTCTATTACAGGCAAAGGACAATTTCCAGGATTACCAGTGACCTTACATTTGAAAGCCTAATGTTAGTGTCAATTCAAGGTAAAATAATGCAGCTTTGAAAGAATATTGTTTTTAACAATCTTCCTTGAAGGTTGTATAATAGAAATGACAGCAATCATTAATTGTTGTTTAATATTTCCCAAGCTAATAAACCTAATTATTAACAACCTAATAATAATTAATAATAATTCATGTTATTATTTTAAGTATTGTTTTTATAGTATTACCACATTAAATACTTTGCCACTATGATTTTTATTTTTATTCTTTTTAGAATTAGTGTTTTCACATGCAAAGAGAGATCAAGCTGTTTCAATATGCTATACTGTCTTCCATAGGTAAAGTCCTTGTTTATTTGATCTTGCATCCTCACATACAGCTATTCACGCTTGGTGTTTTGGCACCTCATCTATTTTTGTCATTCCATTTCTCTTGTCAAGAATAACTGCTATGAAACAAATTGCCATTTAAATATGTTGCTAGGGTATTATAATAAGTATAAAAGGAAAAAAAGTATCTGAATATCTATCTATCTATCTATATCTATCTATCTATCTATCTATCTATCTATCTATCTATCTATCTATCTATCTATATATATATATATATATATATAGATATATATTTATATGTAGATATATATAAATATAGATAGATAGATAGATAGATAGATAATCACTTGGGCAGGACCTGGTATGGTCCACAGCACTAGACTGTAGTGGTTTTGTTATGCTACACCCAATGCACTAGATGGGGATGGCTATGCATACACATACTAGGAGACCTGATATTAGATCTCCATACACACCTAAGTAAAGAGGAAATCTATTGTATCTCAGTTTCTTGTCTTCCCCTCCTAATTATTGTTCCGCCATGTCTTTTGACTGATATATTCATGTATTGTCTTATCTCTGAGCTATTATGTACATCCTTCTTGTTTCCTGTATGTCCCCTTAATACTAGTTCTTCTTTGTCTCCCCTCCAGAAATGGCATGCAGTTATATAATTAAGGCATCCACACTGGCTGCAGGCACAAAAGCGAGGAAAGGAAACAGGCAGCCATAATCCAGCATGTCATATAGCTATCAAAGCTGGGTAGCCAGGGTCACTGAACCCAACAGTTGTTTCTACCACTGAATACAGTTGGAACAACCTTAAAAGGAACACTCTAGTACACTCAAAATGCTATATGTGCTACAGTTATACTATAAAGATTACAAAATAAAACCTTAGTCTTAATATAAAGATTTTTTTTATATTGCAGCTCTGACACATCAGGTATCTTACATTTTATTTTATCAAAAGCACAAGTTAATCACTGGTGTTTGAAATTTAACACAGTATGTGGTAGTTCAGCTAAACTGTAGTTTGATAAAGAATACTTAACAATCCCTAAACCCTGAAGAAATGAATGGCAGAATAAAAAGAAAAATTAAATTACATTATTTGAAATCAGAATAATTCTGATATCTGTCATAAAATTATCCCTGTGTAATTCTTTCTACAAGATTATATTTTCACTGTAAATTGCTTCTCGAAATATTGTAGTATCATACCAGAATGTTATACATGAAATACAATTGTGATTATTTATATATTATTTATCAGTTTATGAATTTTTCTTTAATGCATTATATTGACATAATCATTATTGCTATCATGTATACTTTACTGTAAGCTAGTAAGAAAAATTTAGCACAGATAAAGCAAATATACAATCCATGCCACATACATTTTAATCATGCCTGTGAAACTGAAAAATGGGGAAAAACTGTTATTTTATATTAATGCAAAATATACAGATATTATTTTCAGAATTCAAAAGGTAAACAGAGAAAGGAAAAGTTAAAAAGATAGCTGTATTAATCTGAGTCGGTAAAATTTGGAAGTATTCAGAGAGTAATTCGGAATTACTAAATAAATTAAGTTGTCATGCAATAAAGAGAAAAGTAACAGTGCAAAAAACTGCATCTGATATTAAAATTTGTGTTTCTATATCTAGTTCCTCTTAACTCTAAAATAAAAATACTTGTAATGTTATTAACCACTGCAAATGAACACTTATTCTTTATCACCATTTTCTGTGAGCTGAAAAATAAAAAATAATAAACAATGGACATTGATCCTACCAACCACTGCTTCTCACTCAATGAGAATCACACGTAAATTCTGAAATATGTAAGAAAATGTAAAAAGTGGAATTTTCAGCATTATTGGTGTCGTTGTCACAGAAAGTGAAACTGAAAAAATTGAGAAAAATAAATTTATGGTTGAATTTTTTTTAAGAGTATATTCTTCCTTCAATACGTTCTGTGGTATTAGTGATTCAAAAGTTTTCAAACGTTTGTTGATCACATAAAAGATATAAAATAGCGTGATAATGCTATAACAAAAATGTGTGTTTAAATAGTCCATTTGGTGCTGAAAAAATCTTCAATCTAATAGTAATGTGTTTCTTTTCCCCAATAGGTATTCCCTAATAGCAATTCACTTTCTGGAAAGTGTATTTATAATAGCCTTATTAAATATGTGAAGTGTTTTTTATAACCGCTTCTGTAACAAGTGATAATCTTCTTCCTCCACCATGAAGTAGCCAATTGTGATTGCACTTATTAGCGCTATATGTAAACTAAGCATTGTATCAGAATTCTACTCAGTATCTCTTTCCCAGTAATTCTTAAATCTGATGTTTCTTTCGCATGTATGCTCAATGCCAAATGTGAATAGGGAAACAAAGAGTAAAGCAATCTAATGCAATATGTTTTTAAAACTGATGTACATATTTTCATCTCCTAGAATAATATAAAATTAAAACACAAATGTCTAGAACAAAGGTGGCACTCTAGACTCCCTATGGATGGAATAAGAAACGTTCATGATGTAAATGTCAGCAAGATACCCAGGAGTGCTGCAACGTTCTTCCACCTGATGTTATATTGTTGGTAAAGCTGACCTTTCATATCAACAAGAAGAATGCCCTTTACCCAACTTGTTTCAACCTTTGTATTGGTTCTTTATCATTAATTGTATTTTTTCTGTGAGTTGCACGTAAACATGGTTCTACATGTACACTAGGAATGAGAAAATAAATTGCTCTTAATGAATTGTGCTTGTTCTGGGATATTAACACAATATGCAAATCTCGCTAGTAGAAATAAAACATTCCCATGGTGGTATTTCCCCGAAGTACTAGTGAATGCATTTTACCAACAGTAATAAAGGAGATGACATCAAAATATCAATATGTTCTTGCTTCTCACTTTACTGGTTCAACTATTTGGAGCGCTATTTCGATTGACACATTGAAAATATAAAGCTATTAGACTAATAGCCTGACATTGGTTTATTCATTTCTAATCTATGTTGATGTAGTACAGCACTATAAAATTATTGATGTGATGATAAAATGCAACTTTCTAAGCTTTTGCAATCAAGATGATGTTCCTCTTCTTTGCAGTGAATTCTATCACATCCATTATGACAAATAATAGACAAAAGAAAACCCTGTTACCCTCTCAAATGAAAACATAGCGGTCTGAAGACCACATACTCAAATACACTATTTCTTAAAGAGACCCTGGGATAAGCTTTACACTCATGAGGTTATATTGGTAATGATTTGGTTGTTACCACACATGATAAAGCCAAGTTAGAATCCTTGACACTAGACTGACAGTGCGACTATTACTTTATACCTGCCCCACCACATCAATAGATAGGATTATCATCTATGTCCAAACTCCATTAAGGTAATCTGAGTCAGAGCCCAAAACCTTAAATTGGGGGTTATTTTATTACACATCCACTCTTCTGTTGCAGCAGTGGGTTAGTCAGATTATTTGCTAGATGCTATTCTCTATAAGGGTCCCAGATATGAGCAGCAAGATACAAGACTGTATTATTGCATTATCTTGTTTCCCACATGCTAGCCTGGGATTCCCACCACTTGATGGGATATGGGTGGATATATCCAGCACTGTTACTTTGCCCTGTCCCCAACCTTACCAGGAGGAAGGATATAGCTCTCACTTGGTTGACACCACACAGCAAGGGTAAGGTAAGAACCTCAAACACAAGCCTGGGACTACTTTATTGTGATGTCTCTTATTGCACTATAGAGCTTATCCAGCTACACACAACAACTGCAACCAAGCCAGCTAGTATGTGGCCCAGCTTCTCAACTCACCAGAAAAGAGCCCCTGACTAACAGCTGGAAGCTGCCATATAGTTCTAGACCACAGCACACTGCTAGGAAATAATGATGCTTGCCATTTATAAATGTCAAGTTTCCTTTTATGTGTTTGGGCTGCGGTATTCCAACAATTTACATCATTGCTGGGCACATCAGTTTAGTAAATGGAATAATAATAAGAAGAAGAATAATATTTCTGATTTATAAGGCTCCACAGTGCTCTGCAGCACCCGAAACTGGGGAAAACAGGGCATACATAAGCCAGGGTTAAACATGGTAGACAAAATAAAAGCAGACATGAAAACAAAGACATGAGAGAGCTTACAATCTATTGATGGATAAACTGCAATTCATTTCAGCTTTTTAAAAGGACACCATAATGTGCTTATACATTTTTTTCTAAATCAATTCAAAGTGTGACTAGTATTACATTTACAAGACATTTCAAACCTGCCAAAAAAAGTTTGTAAACATCTAAAATGTCATGCTCTGTCTACCATAATGATATTAAAACCACCTGTCTAATATTGTGTAGGTCCCCCTTAGGCAGCCAAAACAGCTCTGACCTGTCAAGGCATGGACTCCACAATACCTATGAAGGTGTCCTTTGGAATCGGACACCAATACCTTAGCTGCAGATTCTTTAAGTTCTGTAAGTTGCGAGGTAGTGTGTCCATATCTTTGACTTGTTTTTCCAGCACATCCCACAGATGTTTGATATAATTGAGGTCTGAGGAATTTGGAGGCTAACACTGTTATGTTCCTCAAACCATTCCAGAGCATCATACTGCCTCCACCTGCATGCCTTCTTCCCATAGTGCATCCTGGTGCCATATCTTCCCCAGGTAAATGACACACACAAACCTGGCCATCCACATGATGTAAAAAAGAGCATGATTCATCAGACCAGGTCATCTGCTTCCATTGCTTCATGGTCCAGGGCTGGCGCTCATGTGCCCATTGTTGGCACTTTCTGCTGTGGACAGGGGTCAGCATGGGCCTGTCTGCAGCTCCACAGCCCCATATGCAACAAGCTGCAGTGCACTGTGTATTCCGACACCTTTATATCATAGCCAGAATTAACTTTTCAGCAATTTGTGCTACAAAAGCTTCTCTGTGGGATTGGACCAGATGGGCTAGCCTTCGCTTTCCACTCACATCAATGGGCCTTGGATGCACATGACCCTGTCGCTGGTTCACCAGTCATCCTTCCTTGGACCACAACACCTCACATGACCTGCCATTTGGAGATGCTCTGGCCCAGTCATCTAGCCATCACAACGTGCCCTTGTCAAAGTTGCTCAGATCTTTACACTTGCCCATTTTTCCTGCTTCCAACACATCAACTTCAATAAATGACTATTCACTTGCTGCCTATTATATCTCACCCCTTGACACATGCCATTGTAACAAGATAATTATTGTTATTCACTTCACTTGTCAGTGGTTTTAATGTTGTGGCTGATCGGTGTACATGTCATACATAACAGAATATGACGTGTACTTATTTAGTTTTAATGTTTATTAACTTTATTTATTAGATTCACTAGATTTCTATATAGAGTAGAAGCCCCGAGTATAAATGCAAATGTTGTTGTCCAATAGTTTATTATTAGCTTATGCAGCTGGTAAAATTGCTGTACAAGTATTCTTCTTTAATTAATCATGGCTGTTTTTTTCATCTTCCTTATCACTAATGTCTTTCTGATCTGTAGGCATTTTGCAAGATTTTTCCTTACCTCAAGGAAGATGAGTTGCCTACCAAACATTGGTACGATAAGAATCCCCAGACATATCTTCAATGGGAAAAGCTATTTAAGATAATTAGCTTAAATGACAGCTGCTGCAAATAACACAGTAAGTAACATATTATTATAAAGTTAGAGGGTTCTCGAGTATTCTATAAAAACTACATATGCCTTAAAGAGAAACTGTCACCAGGTAGGAGCTTGCTGCTTTATTTATGTTTTACTTGTAGGATGTTATTATTGTTTATTTTTTACTTTGAGCATGCATTTAAAAAAGCATAATAAAAAACAAACAGGTGTATTAATTTTCCCAATGATAGCATCTGTATTTATTATGTTCTGCACATTAATTGCTCTCCCAGGCTTGCTTCCATACAGCATCTACACATCTATTCTGATACAGAGAAGCACAGTTGAACAATTGGCATAAACAATAATGAGCGAACTTATGAGTATCATTTGAAAAAGACATAGGGCTAGATTTACTAAGCTGCGGGTTTGAAAAAGTGGGGATGTTGCCTATAGCAACCAATCAGATTCTAGCTATCATTTATTTAGTACATTCTACCAAATGACAGCTAGAATCTGATTGGTTGCTATAGGCAACATCCCCACTTTTTCAAACCCGCAGCTTAGTAAATCTAGCCCATAGTGTGGCCTATAGGAAATCCATATAATGATTCTCTAAGTAATGTACAAGCAACACTTCCGACCAAGTCCACCTACAGCATGATGGGCCAGTCAAGATAGCAGAGCCCCTAAAAACTGTCTGGAAGCTTGAGTTCCTGGTCCATGATCTCAGCACACTCCTAGGCAATAATGAATTTATAAGATGTTAACTTTCCTGTTGTGGTCTGTGGTTTTCCAACAATTTCATCTCAGCTGGACACAACAGTTTAGTAAATATGGGGCTTTGGTTGCATAGAAATATCACCAGTGCTTGCTAGTAAGATAGTCTAAAATAGGTGGCAAACCTGGAAAGATCTAGTTGTTTAGGAGTTAGGAACAGCTAGCGTCAATAGTGCCTCATTAGTGATGTAGGCCAATGACCGTGCACAAACTGTGATTGCCATTAGTGGCTGTCTTCATTTATGTGCAACAGTAGAAATGATCTAACCGGACACATATTGTTTCTAGAACTGGTTGAGCTAAACTTGATGAAATAATTGAAATTTTCTTTTTGACTGATTAAATAAAAATAGCAAGATTTCGGAGTGTTAAACAGGTTTAACATGGTTGACCATGTTTGAGCCTATTCACACAAGCGTGAATCAGATTGCACATGTTTAAACTTAAATTATCTAAATTTAATTGATTTTAATGTCGCATGGTGAACATATCACATGAATGGTGGACGTGAAGCGCACTGTTCGAGGTTTAAATGATAAAAAAAAGTTAGCATTACTTTTTAATGAAAAATGTTATTTAAATTGTGTAAACACTAATTTTTACAAACACTGTGATGGAGAAACTTATACCTGAACCTTGCACTAGACAGTGAACCTCCAATTCGATTGTCAAATATAAGCTGCAAACAATGACAGTGACCTGCAAATTTGAATCAGGGTGAATTTGAGGTTGTACTGCAGACATGTTCGGCGTTATTGAATCGGGGAAATTCACATTTTAAACCTGCTCGAAATTTTCAGTCGTCTCCATTCATCAAGAACCAAAGGATTAACTGATTTTTTTTTTTGTAATTATACCTCTTATTGCTAAATTTTAGATCTTTTGTTCACGATGTCATGCTCCTGTTTCATTATGTTATGTCATGCAAAGCTATGACAACTACAGTAAAATGTAAAAGTACAATAAGAGGGGCACTATTCTTTTTGTTTATTAAGATTAAAATAAAACAAATGAGAATAAGACCTTCATTGTACAATCACATTGCCAGCGCCATTGTTAGTCATACCACTATTGCAATGTTTTAGTTAAAGATTTTCTAAATTCTACCTTTTCCTCCATATGATCTTTAATTCCAATAAGATATTGCACCTAATCTCTAAATTGCCAGCTCCCTGAGCACCTGCACCTTTCTAACGCCAGTAATAAATGTAAACCCCAGGCAGGGCCGGATTAACCATAGGGCTAACTGGGCTACAGGCCAGGGGCCTATGGCATCCAGGGGGCCCTTGAAAGTGCTCAGCAGCAGTATTGATCGGTCGGGGGCGGGGGCGCCCCCAGCCCGATCAGTGCTGCTGAGCACTTTCACTGCAGTACTTCCCCGGCGCGCTGTATTCTCCTTACTGAGGAGATCTCGTGAGTCTCACTCTCACAAGATCTCTTCAGTAAAGAGCGTACAGCGCGCCGGAGAAGGAGGTAAGTGCCGGGGGGACGGGGGGGGGGTGCGGGCAGCTCGGATCACGGGGGGGCACGCAGCTCGGATCATGGGGAGGGGCCCTCACGGGGGAATGGAGGCCCCCTTAGCCCAGGGGCCCCCATTCCCTTAATCCGGCCCTGACCCCAGGGAACAAGATTAATATTATCATTATTATTATTATTATTATTATTATTATTATTATAAGTTATTTTTTGCATTTTCAAGACAATAATCTATCATAGCTTCTAACATTTGAAACTGTAGATGTCGGTGTAGAAAGACTGGAGTGACAACTTTCATGAGTGAATCATTTCAGTTCTACTTTAAGTTACAGATACACAAACCAAGTATAGAAAAATACTTAATTCCTTGAAAAAGCAAGAGAAGTATTTGCAAGCAAATTTCCTCTCTCCTCAACCCATAAACATCAACGCTTTATTAGAATATAAAACCAGAAAAAAAATAATAGCGTACATAGAGCAATATTTTTAACATAGTAAAATTGTAATGTCTTCTTTCTCAAGTCAAACACTTATGATGCTTATGCATCGAAATGCTAAGTGACACAATACTAAATCTTTAATGTGCATCACATTCAATAGTAGACCCCCTTCCCTCATTTCACATTGCTTACTTTATTGGAAATAATTATAATACTCTGCTATGCCACTGAAATATGATTTGCTGGGGTTGGATCAAATTTCCAATGATAGAAAGATAGACAAAATAATACTGACAAACAAAATCCTGTCATGTTAATTTTACTGACACGGATAAAATACAGACATTGTGATTGCCGACAGTGAAAATGCCGACAGGCACAATGTCAACATTAAAATGGCAATGACAGCGGTTTCGGCGGCTATATAGCTTTACAGTTAATGTCGTCAATCACAATGTCGGCATTTTATCCATGTCAGTGAAATTTACATGATGGTATTTTGCCTATCGGTATTTTCGTGACTGTATTATTTCTGTCAGTATATCTATGGTTGGAAATATGACTACCACCGGATTTGCTGTTATTTCTGCTCACCATTTTCTTTCAAACTTTCTTTTCTGAATCTTTTTTACAACACATTAGAGGAACCCAGAGGTGATATCAACTACTGCCTGTAAATACAGGTTCAGTAATTTAAGCCTCTACCTTAAATTTTTTTTTTAAATATTTTTTTACAGAATCCACCCACCATCTTTAAGGGAAAGGAAGCTTTCACCTCTATGGATCATGACTTTCTAACAAGCAATTGGTTATCAAAATGGTTCCAAGCAGTCTCTACAAGAAAACAAATAGTATTACAGTTGATAGTAGTAATAATAGTTTTGCAGTATATTTGTATGCAGTAAAGCTGTGCTTTTCAATAAATTGTCATTTACAGAATGCCACATGTAAATAAGTATGGACTGTTTGGACAACATTTTCTTAAATTTGGATAGTCAGATAACAGACAGGCAGGTGAATAATTAAGTAAATTATGAAAATTAAAACTTCATACGGCTGCATAATGTTTTTTTTGTATATTGGGAGATGCTGTTTTCAAAATGCAACTTGAGTCTAAATTTAATTAGTTTATGTTATGTCTCTTCTTATCATGTATACAACATTCAAAATGCCAAAATACAACCAAGTCATGTAATTTATGGGGTTTCATTTTAACAATGTCTTTATTGTCTTGAAAATGACTGTATTTAATAAAATGGTCTTAAGATAAAATCAGCACCACAAACTAGAAATAAGATTGTGAGACAGCACAAGTGCAAATGGAAAATAAGACAGTAAAAACAATGAGTGAATAATGAGAATAAAGAAAGAGGGAGAGAGATAGGAAGAGATAGAGAGAAGGGTATTCACTACTCTGCACAGTAAATATAGAAATGGTACTATTCTGTCACGTTTAATTAAACTGTCAATGTAACATGCAATAGTGGAGAAAATAATTGAACAATATACAATATATTAGAAATAAATCTTAGCAAGTAGCTACTATGCAGTAATAAATAAAAAGTAATAAATTCAAATGGAAGACTTTTAAATTCCTGAAATAGCGGTATGGAAAGGCATATATGATAATAATAATTGTAATCATAATAATAAAATTAATAATAATAATATAATGAATTTTACAAAAAAATAAAGGTAATTAATACTGGCTCACCAAGTTATTGATTATTTTTCATGATTTAAAATATTAGGTTACATTACACATCAGACATTACACAGAACTAAAAGTAACCATATATATGTGGAGAGAGAGCAAAAATAATGCAGTAAGTCATCAGATGTATAAACGTAAAACTGCAAAGATGCATATGTGCAGCGGGAGAGCAAAAATAGTATAGTAAGTCAACAGTTGTATTTAAGTACAAAACTGCATAGCTTTAGCAGAATGATTAAGTGCTTATCTGTAAAAATAGTTGCTGGCCACATTCTTTAAGGGCCAGAATCTTCTAAATTTAATAATGAACCTTAGGCTTTGTTCTTTGGCCAGATTAGTCGTTTTCACCAATAAAATGTTCCTTGAAATAATAAATCAGGCCACCACTCATATGTAGTAATGATAGAACATGTTTTATTAACACAGTATAAAATCTCCGTTCATAAAAATTAATAAATTAAATCCTTGAACCTGATTCATTAAGGCATGCAAAACAAATGTAAACCGCATTTGTTTAAAAACGAATGTAATTTGGGCATACGCAAGTGTAAGTGTGTTCCATTCTTTATTTTATAGATCGTTTTCTTTCAGAATTTAATTTATACAGTCTTTCTTTCAGTGCTCTGCCTCCTCATTCAAAGTGTTACTAGTGTGCGAGTAATGTAAAATTGGTGAGGTTTAAGGGCAGGTATTGCATTGGGTTAAGGTACTAGCATTTAGCAGACAGAATGAAGAGTTACAAAGTCCCCCTCACCCCTCTTTGCCTATGAATTGTGTTAGTGTAGTGTGTGTTGTGTGTTATTATAGTGCAAATCATAGCAACACAGGCTAATTTGACACATTATTTAAAGTGAAAACCAACACGGACATAACTGTTAAACGCACACTAATACCCCGTTCACATTGCCTTAAAAACTCGGGTTATTGCTGTGGCAAGCCCCGACAACCCGGGCCGATGCTCAATGTGAACAGGTCCAGGGGCATGTACCCGGGTCCAACCCGGATAGCCTCCAGTCTGGGAGATTAAAGAGTTAAAAATATTTTAAAAAAACAATTAAAGCTCCTCTTGTGATGTTGCCAGGGAGACCAGGGCAGACCCGTGTTCAGTGTGAACACAGTCTACCCAGGAATTTTCCCGGGTATCCTACACTGTCTTACGGTAATATCCCGGGTTCATAAACCCAGGACATTACAAGGGCGGCAATGTGAAAGTGGTATTTAGATAAAGTGTGTCGGGTGTGTAGATATTTGGGATAGTTGTGAGAGTAGGTGAAAGTGCAAACATTTTTGGGCTGCAAAATTGTGGCAGGGAGAGGTATAAACTGAAATTCATTTGAAAGACTTAATACAAGATTTTGCATACAATAAAGTGAGAAGATGATCAGCTAATCTGTAAAAGAATCTTATTCCTTTTTCTCTTTTATCCTATGAAGGACACTGGATATGCTATAGAGTGAGTTGACAGGAGTTTTGGCACTTTTACATTTGCCTCCAATAATATAAGCAATTCAACGAGGACGGGGGCGGCGAGGGTGGGGGCAGGCTTTCAGTGTGTGTGGGGGGCAGCAGCAGGGAGGAGGGGCCCTGCCTGTTTCATTTGTACTGGGCCCCACAATTTCTGGTGGCAGACCTGCAATCTGCTCCAGCAGACACAATACACTGCAGGATACATCCAATACATATGTGGAATATAAAGTCCCAGCAGAACACACGAAAAGAAAACGTGTTCAATAATTTCCACTTGTTAATAATACAGTCATCAATGAAAAAACATTAAAAAAAGTATATTTTTTTTTTTACCTAATGCAATACATATATAATGATGTTATTAATGTCTACTGTACATAAAATGCATTTTTACAGTTGCTCTTGACTGCACACATTCTATTATGCATGTGCAACAATCATCACTATCACTTGGTATTACACCTGACCTGTAGTTGGTGCAAGTGATACAACAGAAAAAAACGTACCATTGAGATATCCAAAGCTTGAATCAGGCACTAATACATGTGCTCTAGCTTGGCACGCCATTACTGTACATTGACTGCGGGCATATGCCCACTCTCCTCTGAAATATGCCCAATCTTCTCTTCACCCTTCATTTGGACTGAGTAATGCCTCAGCAGTAATCCAGCATTATGTCAATGAAATTTTCCATGACCTCCTCTACAAAACAGTTGTTGTCTACTAGGGCGACATTATTATCTTCTCTAACAAGCTAGAATTACATCATGCCCATTTCAAAGAAAGAGGTTCTTTCATGACTCTATACCAACTGGTATGCGAAATGGAGAAATGCACCTTTGAAGTACCATGCATCTCCTTTTTAGGTTACATTATATCTTGTACTGACTTAGAGATGGACCCTGAGAAGCTCAATGCAATTCTCAACTGACCACTTCCAACCAAGGCGGTTCAACGCTTTGCAATCTATTACAGGAAATTCATTAGAAAGTTCTACACTCATGGGGCTCCCATCATAGCCCTTGCCAAAAAGGGGTCTGATCCCCCCAGTCGTTCTGAATAACCTAAAGCAGCATTCCATTTCATTAAGCAACTTTTAATTTCTGCTCCAGTTCTTCACCAGCCTGATACGTCCCAACCTTTTATCCTTGAAGTGGATAAGTCTGCAGTAGGTGTAGGTGCTGTTTTATCCCAGTGTTTCGAACATAGATATCTTCATCCTTGTGGCTATTTTTCTCACAAATTTCTGCAGCAAGAGAAAAACTACTCTATAGGAGTTCAGGAATTACTAGCCATTAAGTTGGCTTTGGAGAATTGGAGACATTTGTTGGAAGGTGCAAAATATCGGTGGTAGTCACTAACGTACCATTACATCGACAAGGACTTACGCTACTTGAAAAGGCAGAAGCTGCCAATCACGGAGCAATCTTAACAGCGAAGCTTTGAAATCACTACCAGGTACAATCATGAGGAATGCAGAAGCCGGCACACAGAAAGTAATGTGACTTTATGGGACTATACTATTATTAGGGGTGTTATCGAAGTAATGCATAGAAGCAACGAATGCACAAAGTAGAAGCCTTGCTATAAAATTTTGTACATCCGCTGCCACCCTGCATTACTCATTTAACACCCCTAATAATGGCATAGTGCCAGAAAGTCACATGACTTTCCATCTGCCGGTTTCTGCATTCCTCACGATTCTCACACGTAGTGATTTCAAACCTTCGCTGTTAACATTGCTTCGTCATTACCAGCTTCTGCCTTCTCAAGTCGGGTAAGTCCTTGTCAGTGTACTGCTAGTGGGGACGCATACCCAACCCCCAAATATCCCATCCTTGTTGTCACAGATCATAAAAACCTTCTGTATCTAAAGTCAACACAGTGTTTAAATCCAAGACAAGCTAGATGGGCCTTGTTTTTTTCCAGGTTTGACTTCAGGGAAACCCCTAGGCCAGGATCTCAGAATTGTAATGATGATTCTCTTTCTCGTTCTATAGTTCAAGATGAGGATCTTGCCTCACTAAAAAAGTCCCATTATTGATCCTGTGTCCTTTTCTACCACCAATATTGTTCTTATTCCGCCTCCATGGAAATTCTCCGTAGCTCCAGCACTTTGCTTCAATGGGCTCACCCTTCCCGATTCTCTGGAGTTCAAAAGACTCTCAAATTTGTTCAAAGATCCTTTTGGTGGCCTACTCTCAAGCAGGACAGCCAGGAGTTCATAGCTTCCTGCTCCAAGTGTGTCCAGCATAAAATATCTTGTTAGACACCTACCGGTCAACTTCAACCATTGTCAATTCCTCACCAACCCTAGACTCATCTGTCTATGGACTTCATTACAGTTCTAATATTTTCTAATGAGTTCAACACCATCTGGGTTGTAGTTGACAAGTTTTCCACGATGGCCCACCTGGTCCTTTCAAAACTCCCTACATTCACTTGATTGGCTAATTACCTGCCAGCCTGTCTATTTAAAACACCTGTCTCCTTACTATGGTTGCCAGATCCTCAGGTCTCCTTACGTGTTAGGACGTCTCCTCAGGGGCGCACGGAGGATTTTTCAGGGGGGGTTTCCTCTGTATTGTATACTACACCTCTGCGGCGGTGCTGTATACAATACAGCACTGCCGCGGACGCTTCTTAGACAGCGCAGACTTTTAGCGAAGGGGAAGTTTCTGGAGACCCAGAAACCCCCCCTGCGTGCGCCACTGCTCCTCCTCTGGCTGCTGTTTATTGCTCTCCTTTGTATACCCGTATCACCTCCGCAGTCAAGTCGCTGCCACTACTCTGCAGATCATTGTGCATCTCCTCTGATCCTGCTCCAGGGCTTCCAGCTCAACAGGACCTCAGCGCTTCATCACCCTGCAGTCTATTGCTCTCCTGTATATACCTGTATCACCTTCATAGTCAATACATTGCCGCTACACTGCAGATCATTGTGCATCTCCACTAATTCTGCTCCAGGGCTTCTAGCTCATCAGGACCCCAGTGCATCAGCATCCTGCAAACTATTGCTCTCTTCTATATTACTGAACATTCACTTACCGGTTGGACACTCCTCCAGCACTCTGACATATCCTTACTGCAACCAATATCTCCTGATCCTCCATCCAGTCTCGCTCATCGCCCCCTAGAGGACCACAACCTATGGTTAGAGAGCTGCTAAGCATATTCCATTGCGGGGATCTCTGGTGAAAATCTCTTTTTCTGTTAGACTCCACATCTCTCTGGTGGTAGTATCGACCTGAACAGACTTCGAGGCCCATCCTAACTCTGATTTTGTGACACCCTCCATAGGCAGCCTTTGGATGCTGCCATTTTGGATCAAGTCACCTGATCCCTCTCAGCCAGTCAGAGTGCTGCTTCTTCCCAGCTGACCGCAGCTTCCAATCAGGTGACAACAGCTAGTATAATAGGACTTCCTAGAGTCTTAACCTGTTCCCAGTGCAACTATTTAATCTTCAGACACCACCCTCATTCCCAGCAGTCTGCAGTCTTCTCAGTTATTCCTGCTCAAACTGTCTCCAATCTGGTTGCAGTCCGATCCAGCAATCCGGTTCCAGTACGGTCCAGCATTCCGGTTCCAGTCTGGTCAAGCAATCCTTTCCAGCCAGCTGGTTCCATTTGGGTCCAACAATCTGGTCCAGCATTCCAGTTCCCATCTTGTCTGCTTTGCTAAATGTGACCACCGATTTGCTGTTCTTCACTACTTGCCAGTCTCCAGTGCCATTCATATTCTTTAGTCTCCTGAACTAACAGCAACCACATCTGTACAAATACTTTCCCTTCCATACAAAGCCACCCACCTTTTTTGCACATAGTCACCAGTTCTGCTCCAGAGACACAACCCAGTCTGGGTACAGTCAGATCCTCGTGCGTCCAGAAGAGGAGCAGTCAATCTGACGCTAGATTTAGCACCAGCCAAATCTTAAGAGAGGAGCCCTGGTTACAGTGTCGTGCCGGATGGCCATGCAATGATTTTGGTAGCTGACCTGCAAAGGCTTTCACCACCACCATAAGCTTAATAAGATCAATAAACTGAGACCTTAAGTCACAGCATTGTGTCGGTGTCTTTATTTATTGACAGAGTGTGAAGTTAGGTAGAATACTTTGTGTCATGAAAAGAGGCATCAATAGTATGCAGTTTAATAGGACAGTAAGGGTTATCTCCAAAAACAAAATGTGGCACAGCATAGTTTTTAATGCACTAATGCACTTAGTCTTGATTGGGAGAACCGATAAGGATGATTTTGAAAGTTGGCTGAGTTTTTGAGATTCACCATTCATAAAATAATTTGATTTTGATTCACCAAAAACCTATCAAATAAAAAAACAGTCACCGGGGATTCAGGCAAATCCATCCCTGTCTACAAAGCAGCAGTAACCAGTGATAGTGTGCCTTTGGGACACTGATGCTTTGCCATCATTTACCATGGATACAGGTCCTAAAGGGATCAGCACACTCACCATAGACTATAGTGTTAGTCCTGGCTTCACAAAGGACACTGTTTAAAATAAAGACACACACTGACTACACGTTGTCTCCGTTTTGTTGTAGAAATTAGCTAAATCAGGACTAATGCTGTAGTCATTGAGGTACTTTTGCTTTTTTGGCATATTTTAATCCATGGAAATTCATCATGTATTTCAAATTTTGATTAAAAACTTGGTAGAATAATGGATTATTAGGTACATTATTAATCAGTTGAATCTGGTGCTGTCTATCATCATCATTATCTATAAGCTAATTTACAGAACAAAAAGTAGGAGTGGCACTTAATAAAGAACTGTTTTTCCTGAGGAGGTTGCTCTTTCACTGGTTTTATGCTATGCACTATTTTGCATGGCACGTTTAGGTCTTAGGTAGTACAACAAAATATTTGCTCTGGTTGTTCAATCATCGGGAAAGATCATGGAGTTCTTTTGTTTTACAATTGTTTCATAATTTTGCATCCGTCTGCACATCTTAATAATTAAAAAGAGACTATGATTTGTGTCCAAGCAATTTAAATAATATGTAATGAATGGGAATAGGATAATCTGGAAGGCAATTCTTGATTTGTAAGACTTTTGCTGAGATTATCTATCCAGCATGGGCTCTATTGTTATACTTTAGTTGTTTTTGTATACTGCTCACCAGAATGAGCTCTGCTTAGTATATTTGCTATAAAACTGGGAAACATGGTATCGAATTCAGTTTTTAATTTTCATTCTGACTTCATACATGCAGACTGAGCAGTAGGAATCGAGAATGAGAACTTACTGTACATTTCAAACCAGTTCACAATTCAATTTGATTTAATCGATTTATGTTTGTGGTGTGATCGTCAAAAGACTCCTTGTCACAATTGAATGTTTCTGTTTCCCAGATGCTGAGGCAATCATGAAACATTGATACAGAACAAGAGTAGACATAGATGTATAATGACTAAAGAGTTAGAATTTTTACTTAGCTTAGGATGTTGTCAAACAGATATAAGCATCAATAGCCAGTGCAGGAAATCCCAGGAAAATGCACATTCCTAGACCGTTTAAATGAGAGTGATCAAGGCCCTTTATACAGTCCAAATGTCAAAGTACAAATTATTCTTTCGCACTCTATTACGCCCCAACTCTAATTTGCAGTTTAAAACTTGCAGCTTGTCATTCACTGTTCACTGCTTGAATTTAGCTCAATTCTTGAGAATTTTTGAATCTTCGAGAAACGATATGCGGCCAGTTCTAGCATCTCTAATGAGCAAATTTTATATTAGACTTATGCCACATTCTGGCACCTCCTGCGGTGGGAAAGATGTGCCCACTCCATAGCGTTGTCATTAATGGGGGGCAGGATTGCCACTTATTTGCACATTTGTTTCAGTTAAATGTGTTCCATGTCTACTTGATATTGAATTAAGCTTTGATTTTTTGTATTGGTACTAGATTTTCATTTACATTTCCTTTCGCATATTCATTATAATAAAAGATGTTTCAATCTTTTATAAATTATTTGAATTCAACAATCTTGAAAATGTATTATAATATGCAAATTAAAGTCAACCACTCAGATTTTTGAAATTTTAGGCTCTTGCAGAATGATGAAAGATAGAGAAGCTCTATACTGCACAGCTTTTTGCCATGTCAGTTTTGAACATGGGGCTGAAAGTATGCTGGATAGAATGAGAATCTGTACATTTCTTGCATATGTGGGACTGCTAATTACCGTATTTCCCCATGTATAAGATGCACCTTTTTCCCCAAATATTTTGGGTCTAAAACCTGGGTGCGTCTTATACAGGGGTAGCGGGGATGCGGGGGGGGGGGGGGGGGGCGGATGAGGGGGAGCGGGACAGCATTACAGTGGCAGCGGGGGGGATCGAGGGGGTGCAGGGCAGTGTTACAGTGGCAGCGGGTGAATCCAGGAGGAGGGGGGCAGAGGCACAGTGGCAGCAAAGATCCAGGAGGAGGGGGACAGAGGCACAGTGGCAGCGGGGATCCAGGAGAAGGGGGACAGAGGCACAGTGGCAGCAGGGATCCAGGAGGAGGGGGACAGAGGCACAGTGGCAGCGGGGATCCAGGAGGAGGGGGACAGAGGCACAGTGGCAGCAGGGATCCAGGAGGAGGGGGACAGAGGCGATCGCAGGGAGAGTGTGCTGCCCGGCTGCTCTGATCACAATCAGAGCAGCTGGCCATAACACTCTCCCTACCTTTTTTCACAGCTTCCATAATATTTTTTTTTCAAATTTTGGGGCCAAAATGAAGGTGCGTCTTATACATGGGAGCGCCTTATACATGGGGAAATAGGGTAATACAGCAGTCGACTAATATATAACATATACTAATGGTGAATAATATTATTACATGTCCAATAGGTTTATTCAGTTATAGAGCAGCTCAAATCAGTATTTAAGCTCTTGAGGACATGGTCATGCAGCTTCAACACATACAAATGTAGTGTAAAGAACCATTCAGGCCAGTCAAAATAACCTTTATTTCAGGTTTTTGTGTCCTATCCAGGTAGATACCACCAGGTTTACCTGGCTTCTCTAAAAAACAAATATAATGTGTATAAATATAACTTAAAATATAAATGTATAAATTAATAAACCTGGTTTGAAATGCATTTAATATAAATTAAATATAATAATATTAAAATAATACTTTTTATGTATTAACACTGTTTTCTGAATGACAGCAAAAAGATCATGAATTTCATACCCTTAAACAAATAATGGAATAACTATGCAAATAAGTTAATAAAATCCATTAAATTATTAAGTTTTGCCTCGAGAAGAAATAAGTTTGACACTCATGAGTCAAATTAATATTCAAATTCATTTAGAGTCAATCCATTGCTCATGCACTGTTTCTATATCTTGAAAAGGTGTTTTAGATCTCAGATGTTAATCAAAAAGGGATTATGTGAAGGTATTGGAATCAATTTCAGTACAATTTCTTTGTTTTTAGAGTTCAGAATATGTGAAACTAACTATTATATACAATGCTTGGTAAATCTTTGACATTTTTAGTCATATCTTTATGCCCATTTGGAATTAATGTTATTTTTATGGGAAAGTGTTGCAACAAAAAAAGTTTGAAAGCTTTATACATTATAAAAGACAAGGAATAAAAACATGCTAATCAAGTAAATGAAGCACTAAATATATTAGAGATGTGCTCTGACCCTCGTGTTTTGGTTTCTAAAACGTGTTTTAAACCACGTGAAAAGTGTTCTAAACCACGTTCGTGTGTCGGCTTTGCTACCGGTTTTGCAAAAAAACGCAAAAAAGTTTTGGTTTTGGATCTGGATTTAATTAAAAATTGTGAAAAATAGGTAAAATAATGTCATTTTGGGCCATTATTGCTCCAATATTACTATTAATAGCATTAATATTAATTTCCAGTCTATTTTCTAATGATCGCTTCACAACAGTCCCAATTTTCACCAATTTTGGCCAAAGGCTGAAGTGAGCTGTCTTAATGAAGGATTTTGTAACTTTGCCATACTTGCATTTGCTTTCTCCGATTCAATTAAAAAAATAATAAACTGCATATTGTTGATATCTCCCTTTAATTGCAGCCAAACCTCTTTCGCAAGTTCAAACTTACTATTACTGTAATTAAATAAATAAACAACCACATGGACACCAATGTAAATTTGGCAAAAGGTCACAGTTTTTATTTAAATAAAAATGGTGGCGGAGAGAGCAATTTGAGTCAGCTAACAATTAATAGCAAAACCATACAGTAGAAAGTCAAATTGCCATTACACCACTGGTCCCAGAATATAATCCTTTACAATGTTACAGTTTCCTAGTAACTGTCATAAGCTTTTAGAACTAACAGGAGAGGTCTTTACCTATAGCAGCAGCCTTTTCCATAGAATTGGATGCATTCACAGGTATTCAGATGCCCCAGGACTATTCTCAACATAGTAAAAGCTTGAGCAGGAACAGGTAGCACGAATATAAGAGAAACCGAGCCAAGAGCATGCCCCCCATGTCCACTCAGGAGGCAGCAATAATTTAACTACAGCCACGCACCCCAGCTGCCTGTTACTACCTGGGACACAGCAGCAGTATGAGGAGTCTTGGTTGCACTGGTGTCAGAGTGAGTACACACCTTCCTGGGGACTGCCTCTGCTGCAAGACTTGGGCAGTCTCCTTTACCCCAGGGTTGGAAGAAGCTTACCCCAGGGGAATGATTTTTCAGCCCTCTCCATAAATATTTACAAGTCCCCTGGTTGTATTCAGAAGGGCAGTATTACAGCACAGAGCATATAAGTAAAACAAAGTAGGAAATCCCTCCTCTTTGTTACCCATGAATGCTCTGGCAATGTATTATGTGCGTAATCTTTGAATTTTTGTGGTATAGGTACAAGACCACCTTTCTCTATTTACTTTCCAAAATGTCTAACTGTATTCATTCATACCACTGTTCATCCAATAACCTCTGCCTGCTACTGTAGCATCATTTTCTATGATGGATGCCCTGTAACATTCAAAATGTATTGTATGCATAATCTTTGAATTTATTTAGTATGGATGCAGGCCACCTTCATCTGTTTACTTTCCAAGATATCTAAATCTATTGATTCATGCCACTGTCCATCCAATGACTTCTGTCTGTTAATTTAATTACAGTCGTTTGCCTCAGCTGCCTATTACTAGCCAGGATACAGTGAGTATACCCCTTCCTGGGGACCACTTCTGCTGAAAGTCTCAAGCAGTCACCTTTACCCCAGGGTTGGACAAAGCTTCTCCTGTGGGAATAATTTTTCAGCCCTCCCTCCCCATAAATATATACAAGTCCCCTGGTTTGATTCAGAAGGGCAGCATTTGTCACGGCGGTTAACTGTGTCAGCGCCGATCCTCCGCTTCGTACTGCCGCACTTCCGGGTAGGTCCCGGCGGAAGGTCAGCTGATCTGTGCGGGGAATTCAAACCTCTATTTCAGGACTGCTCTGACACACTGTAGGTGTCAGAGCAACGTGTTACCTGTATCTGGCTGCACTTCCTGTGCTTTGGCTTCCCTGGTGTTCTCCCTTGTTACTTCTGATCTCTGTGTACCGAACCAGCTATCCTTCAGACCATTCTACTGCCTAATCCCTGGTACTGCATAACGGACAGATCTCTGTGTACCGAACCGGCTATTCTCCAGACTATTCTCATGCCTTATCCCTGGTACTGCATAAACGGACGGATCTCTGTGTACCGAACCGGCTATTCTGGACTACGCTTTGCTCCTGGGGCTGTACTGCGGACTGACTCCTGCATTCCACCAGTCTCTACTCCAGACTATTACCTTCTGAATATACGGTTAGTGATTTCAGTTATCTATTCCTCTGTGGATCTGACCGTGCCTTTACAAGTCCATCTCATAGAACTCTTTCCTTACGTCAGTAGGCTAACCTGGGGGCCGCGACCTGCGGTTCTCCGGCAGCAAAACCCACCCTGCCTTGCGGCGGTTCTTGGAGAAGACCGGGAGGGCCGTTAGACTCCACGCCCTAGGAAGGCCGGCGTAAATACTGACTAAGGTAATTCTGAAACCTAACAGCATTAAGGCACAGATCTATTGCACTCCAAGGACAATAAAATCTTGAATGCTACCATTTATCATTGTACCCTCATATCATCTTTTAAATGTTTACTAATGCCACTGTCCATAACTGTCCACTGTTGTCTTAATGAAGGATTTTGTAAATCTGCCATTGGTGCTTTGGCTTTTTTGATTCAATTAAAAAAATAATTATCCATACTTTACGGTTCTCTAACTCCATCATATAGCATAAATCATCATCCATCTTATTTCTATATACACATGTATTCTTTGCCAGGGCCAAAATCTGTCTTCTTAATTTCTCAGAATGTGCTCTTTTAATTGCATTTTCAAGACATGTTTTCGGCAACCAAATTTGCATCAATGTATTGTACATACTTACATGTGTAGAAAGGGTGAATATTGGCCTATCTGAACTGTCTCTTTTACATATTTCTTACATTTAACTAATAGAACATATAAATATTATTTATTAACATTATACTTCTTAGTTATGTATATTTTCTTTAGTAAAAAAACAAACTTACAAGAAAAATTGGTGTCCAGGACATATTCTTTAAAGGAGACAGCATCAACTGATTCAGGAGGGCTGGGGTCAGCATCTAACATCTCCTGGCCAGCAACCTCGGGCTCTTCCACCCAAGGAACCCCACTCCTAATGGCGATGTTATGGAACACCACACACAGAGCAATGATATCACACGCAGTGGTTGGAGCGTATATTAGAGCACAAACAGACCGATCTAGGCAACGGAATCTGGCCTTTAAAAGACCAAATGCCTACTCCACAACCGATCTAGTGGCTGTATGTGCGGAGTTGTATGTCATCTCCTGCTCCGTATGTGGGTTCAATAGAGGAGTGAGGAGCCAAGGGAGAAAAGGGTATGCGTTATCTCCTACAAGGGGTGACAAGAAAGACAAAGGGGAAAAATATGAGTGACATAATTGTAGGTCCATCAGGAACACAACCAACATGTTGGATTACAAATAGAGTGCAAATGAACCGATTAGTCACAGATATTACTTCAGAGAAGCTTACATAATATACTCAATTTAATTTGACCCAAGGTTAAATCTTTTGAAAAGCTTTTTATATGGGGAGCTGTCCAGGTAGGATTTTAAGTCAAACATCACAATTGAATGGAACTGGAAATTATATTGCAATTGTATTGCAATGCTCCTTTGTAATATGTCTACTTAGCTATCAAACTTAAGACATGAATATTACCACTTTAAAGTACTACATATATGACGTCTATTGAAAAGAAAAACATAGTGCCTAATAGCCACGCATCACCATTCGGCCTTGCACCCCCTTGCCTCTGTTGCAATCTTTGAAAAATCCCTGATTGCCGGGAGGCAGAGGAGTCATGTGTACTCCCTGACCACATAGCTACCAGGTCACTAATCTGGAGAGACGCGTCACATATAGCCTGGACATTTATCGAGTGGAAATGCTTGCGATTAAAAAAATTGGCAGCATTCCCACCTTAGGGGACCAAGGCCACATGAGTACCATCTACTGCCCCTATGACATGCGGAAAACCGGTGGAAAACTGCCGTTTGATCTGCACAAGGGACTCCTTATCGAGTGGCAGATGTATGAATTGCCTGAGCCATGACAGGAACGCCCCCCAGAACAACCTTCAGCACACGACTGAAGGACTTCTGGGACATCCCTGAAGCGACTCCCACAGTGGTCTGAAAAGACACTGTGGCACAAAAGTGCAATACCGCCAACAGTTTGGTCAATGGCGGTATTGCTATTGGGATGTTGCGCATTGGCTCCAGGTTACTCTGCAAAATGCGCAGGGTGTCCAGGATGACACGAGACTGGAGCCGATAAGGATGAACCACCTCAGCATCAGACATCCCAAAGAGGCTGACACGTGGCCTGAAGACACGCTCCCTGGGATGGCGACGATGGACTAGTTGCTGATTTTGGAGGCGTCAACACTGGTTGCCCTCCTGTGCTGCCACATGTGCCTCGGCCATTTCTATGAAACGCTATATTTGAGAGAGAAGGATGTTAAAAAAAATACATTGCCTCATCATTTTGGAAATGTCACTCCTGTTTGCACAGGAAACATTTACAATATACTTATACTGACAAATGGGTTGCCCAAACTCATAATGGGGCTGAAAAAGAGAAAAAAAATATTTTAACAAGAAACAGAGAACACAATTTGCCATTGTGACACATGACTAGGCATTAAACAAAGCAAGAAAAAACAAAAAACAAACAAACAAATACACATGTCTCAGGGGTGATAGTAAATTATTCCTTCTCTTTATATGCTATGTCAGGTTGCAGACCTAGGGCCATGTAACTTACTACAAAATGGAGGGTGATCCTGTGCTGTTAATGTCCTGTGAATCAGCAACGTCAATGGAAAACTAAAGAAAAGATAGGGGAAATAAAAAAAAAACTACTAAACAGCCCCAACAAGGAAACTATAACATGAAACAAAGTATGCAAAAAAAAGATACATATGTCTCAGAGGAAATTACCCTCAAATGATAAACAATAGGCTACCAGTAAACAGACACTTTAAAAAGTAGAAACCAAACAAACCCTAGTAATAGCTTAAAGTATATAAAGCAAACATACCAGTAAATCAGTTATAGCAGCAGATAGGGCACATGCTGTAATCACAGCTTTATAGCAGTGTTTAATTGGCAGAGAGTATGCAGGTGAGAGGCAGCATACGTCACGATCACATGGCAATCCGGATGCCAAATTGTGCCTGCTAGTGGTTCGGCAATGACAGATAAACTAGACCCCGAGCAGGTGCATACTATACACTGACAAATACGCAATTGCATACGTTCGCTCAAGTCTGACTTTGACGTCCCTACACGGGAACGCCCTCATTGTGAATTGAGTACGGCACCACGCCCTGTCACCGCTCTTTTTACGCCCCAAAGTCGTAGGCCGTCGGAAATGCCAATTACATTCGCAACCGTATAGATTTCGCACTCGTACCCGCTCGTTCGCTTGTCTGCTGCACAACACTTTTGCGTACGATACGCGCTGAAAATGGATATATGTCCCTTAATGACTCAGGCCCAATGTGTTTACTCAGTATAATATATAACAAGAATGTAGAACAGATAGCAGGAACTTCCCAGCATGCCTAGTCCTATGACCTCATTTCCTGCCAGGCTCTGGTAGGATATACATTTACATCCTTCCCTTCAAGATAAAGAAAATGGGTTAGGCCTAAAGTAGCACTGGGGTAGGATGTGGCAGCAAGCAAATGGGATAAAAGGCCAAGGAAGAATTACCACTGCGTAACATAGTCCTGGAATTTTAGGTTAGGTTTTAAAACCCGACCAGACCTCATGACGATAGGAAGCATCACTGGTTGATGGTTTCACAAATGTCCACCTGATCATTCAGGCATGTCAAGTAATAGTCTAGAGTCTGAAGTTATGGTTATGGGCCATTTACTCCTGTAAAGTGTGAATGAGTTCTGGGTCAAGCATAGTTCAATAGGTTTCTGAAAGAACTTCCTCAGGCACACTCAGCAGGTGGTGTTGGTTACGCTCATAGGTGGCACCCTCAGCTTGTACCACGTAACTATTGGGAAGAGCAGATTCTCAGAGGATGTTGTCAGGTATATTATATCCATAAAGAGTTTGCATTCAGACAGCTTTACCTGGAACCAGATGTGGAAGACAATGTGCTGATCGCTCATAACTACTTTTGTTGGACAGCCACTTTGAGGTAAGTACCGTTTGTACTCGAGTTTGTACTTGCTGTAGCAATTGTTGCTTTGTAACAGGAATGATAGTCCTGGTGCGGCTTGACAATAACCGCTGGGCAGGTGATGGTAAACCATCTTGGTGTCTTTCTGACGTTAAGCCATGGTGCAAAGATGTCAATGTTATCATGTGTGCATTATTCCAGCAGGTGTTTGGCTGAGCAGATAGCTTTTTCCGCTAGCCCACTGGATTGAGGATATTGGGAGCTGCTGTTAGAGTGTTGGAAGTGCCAGGTATTTGCAAACTCTCTAAACTCTATGCTTATGAAGTGCATGGCATTGTCCGTGATGAGTTGTTGTGGGATGCCATGTGTAGTAAAGTGTCTCTTGAGTTTGGCAATAACAGTAGTGCTGGTGAGATTGGGTAGGTAGTCTATCTCAAACCACCCAGAATAAGAGTTCACCTCTACTTTCAAATACGTCTCCAGCAGTGACAGACTAGGGCAAGTCAATAATCTTGTTTAGCTGCAGTAGTTCCTTTGGTTGATGTACTTTGAGAGCATTACAGGGGCTACATATGGAAACTTCTCTTTCAATATCATTGAACATGATGGAACAATATAGTAACTCTATGACCCTTTGCTTGGTGGCTTCAAGGCCCGGTTGTCCCTGATGGAGCTGTTTTGCATAGTACTACTGCCGGGTGTATGGTATAATGAATTGTTGACCGGATGACTCCATCAGACAGAGTAAGCACATATCTCATGGCAAAGAAGAGTTAAAATAATATGTAAACAAGTTAATTTGTATTTTGCTCTTCATAAAAGTCGCTCTTCTTTTGTTTTTGCAACCTGTTCTTAAAGTCACCTTTGAAGACCTTGTGAACAATTCTTTTCAAGTCACCTTGCAATGATGTACAATCATTTTCCTCCAACTTACTATTTTACTGTGATAGAATTTTATGACCATAACTAACTTGTTTGAGCAAGGCTTATGATATGGATAATATACCGCAGTTTAGAGTAGAGCTTGTAGTGTGGGTAATGAGCTAAAAAGTGCCCCTCTCTATCTATATTCAGGACAATCATATTCTAATATTCTGAATTACTGATGTAAGAAGATGTAACAAAATTTTATAGTAATTTCAGACTTTAGCAGAAATTACAGTGTTCACCCATCTTCAAGAGACAACTAAAACTGACAATGCTTAATGTGACATAAAATAAGTCTTTTTTTTTTTTTTTTTTACAAAACTGCCAGCACAGTGTTTTCTTTTCCTGGAAGAAAGTGAGAGTGTGCTCAAAAAGCCCAGGCATATTTGATATTAAATTGATCTTTACTGTGTGGGTAACTTTGCAACTTTATCAACATATTCAGTATATTCAATGTAGCGGGAAAATAAAACATGCTGCAGTCTTACAAAATCCAAATTCCTCTAAACATAAGTTGCAGTTAACTGTATTTGGTCTACTCAATTTTTCCTCTGCTAATATTACAGACCTTTGGTTTTGATTCTGAATTTAATACTGTATATCCTTTTAAGTTAAAAAAGAAAGAAAAAAAAGAAGAAATGTCATTGACAACATTTTGACAACATTTTTGGTTTAATATTTGGTAAGACAAAATAACTGCAATTAACCAATTCCTGTAGCTTTGGATGTGCTTCCTCTACCACTCTAATCACAGTTTGGTCCAATTTTCTTGTGCAAACTGATTCAGTTTTTCCACACTTGAAGGATGCTCACTCCCAATGACTGTTTTCAAATCTATCCACATATGTTCTATTAGATTTAGGTCTGAGCTTCAGAGCAGTCCAGCGTCTTGTCTTGAACCATTTTGCGACCTTGAAGTGTGTTTGAGGTCATTGACTTGCTGGAAGACTCATGATCTCTGATAGAGATCCAGCTTTCTGACACTGTGTTTGAACATTGTGCTCCAAAATGTCCTCGTAATCTCCAGTTTCATGATGCCATTCTGTCTGACCTCCCCAGACACTTCTCTGTCAATTTTAACTATTATCTATTCAAGCTTGTTATATGATATTTTCTTTAAAATGCAAACACATGCTACTCATCATAGTTGAGTTCAGTTCAAAAGTGAATAAGAACCACATGCTTGAACTCGAACAATTGCTAACTACTTCTAAAAGGTGGCAATAACTTTGTCTGGCCACTTAGGGCATGGTGTTTTAAACAAGCTATACCTTAGTAACATTTCATGCTTTTTGTATCTTTTGGTTTTTTTTCACTGACAACCAAAAACATAAGAACGTGCAAACCAAAATATGTTTCAAATTAAAATTATTAGAAAAAAAGTGAAAGGGTACCTGTCATGAACGCCAAGCCTGTCACAGATACAGCAATCTGAACAGCTGGCCGTGACTGGTGTTACCTTAGTTAATTGACAAAGAATACACCTTTTCTGCCACCATGAAGGATTTCTTATGATGTCCTTATGTTCACCAAAACCACTTATTAAAGTTTCACACTAAAATCACATACACGTGTAGCATGAGCCTCCTTGGGGCTTCGTAAGTTCACAAAGAATCACAGAGAAAAACACTAGATTAAATATGTTTAATCTGAAAAATATTTCCAAGGCTTATTTACAAAAAGATAATAAACAGACATACGATAGGTAGCATATAAGTTCCAAAAAATAAAATAGGAAATAAAACCAGAATCCCTACTTACAAGTTCAGGAATTGGTGTTTGAGGAGTACACATTGAGAAGAATGACACATTTGAGTTGTGATAGACTTAGGAATTTACACTTTCAATTTTAAGTCAGATTGATTCCCAAAATGACCCAGAGTTTCCCCTCCGAAGTAAATTATCTATCACTAAGATATGTGTTTGGGCACCTTAGAGAATATCTCACCTATGATCTTTCTGCCTGGCTAAGCCTAACTCCTCTGCATACACAAACTACTCAGATATCTGTGTGTGGGCCTGGCTACTTTCAAAAGACCATTGACACTTGCCTAGGTCAGACTCAGGTCAGTTAACCAAAAACACTTTGAGAGGTTACATTAAATATTGACAGTGTTACACATAGATTCAACAGAGAATAACAATCAGTCATTAGATATACTACATATGTCACAGTACCAATATACTAATTTGTTTGACCACGACCTGTGTGTGTGTGTGTGTGTGTGTGTGTGTGTGTATGTGTGTGTGTATATATTTGTATGTGTATATATATATATATATAAATATATATATATACATACATGTATATATATAAATATATATATATATATATATATATATATATATATATATATATATATATGTATATATATACCTTTAAATAAATATATATATATGGCTATGGCTCTCCTGGTGAATTTTCATGAGGCATTAATGAAAATATTTCCCATTTTACATTATTATACCATTGCTTTAAGCAAATCCTGTTCTGAACTGATCCTAAAACTACTTCCAATGTCCTTCAGTGTTATACGTTTAGACAATTTACCTAAGGCGCCTTGATAATTTGACACAGCTTCAATATTAACTTAAAGCTCTTACAGTTTGAAAACCAGATCATTTCTTAACTTTGGGATTAGTAACTTAATAATTTTGCATAAAGATTTGGAAGACATAATTAAGTGTGCTTGTGAAACCTGAATATAGATTGCTAAAAATGTATATAGTAGATTTCACACATTTGCTTAGCAATTTAAGTATCCATTAGCTATAGTTATGCTAGTACATTTACCCTGCAAATGCTGCACCGACCAGTTTGCATTTAGATGTGCCAGTATGATTTCTATTCTAAAAGATGGTGACCACTGTACTCATTAAAAAAATAACCTTATGTTCATCAACTTAATGGAAAAGGGCTTGTTGTGAACATGATTCTAAATGGTTTGGGCAAGCCCAGAGGTAATTGTCAGTGAGACAGAGGATCCATGACAGCCCAATATTCTAAACATCAGGGAACTTTAAACTACAGAAACAAGGTGACACTTCCTATGGAAACAATCATTATCATTAATATTGTATATATTAATATTTTGTGAGCTTTATTGTGTTTGCTTTTAATGAAAGCAAAACCAAATGTATTTTTTTACATTATTTGAAATGCTTTGTAAATATACTCTTTCAGTGAAAGTATCTGTAGTCATGATTATAAAGTGTTCCTTATAATATATCTTTTAAAAGTGCAAAATGTTAAATCACTTATGTGTTTAGGATATTATTTTAATGTAAATTTTTAAAATACATGATGTGACTTCTAGTACCTTGCGCTTCTCTACCAGCTGGCAGCTATTCAACTTTAAAATAAACTACTCTATGTCAGTTGCTCTGAATCTCTTTGTCTGTCCAGATGTAATGAAGGTCATTCATCATACCTTTTCATTTACCTGGAATCTGATCCACTTTAAGTATCTATTGGTTTTCCTTCCAAAGGATTTTACCCATTTGTATAAAGCCAATTTTGAGCCAATTCTGCCTAAACTTGGAACTGAACTTAAATGATGGCCACAACTTTTCCTGGCTCGTTAGGATTAACATTATTAAAATTAACACCTTCATTAATATCCTCTATTTACTCCAATCACTGTCGATTAAAATCTCCTCAAATTTTTTCTCGAACCTTTAGACGATTGTTCACAATTTTGTCTGGAAAGGTAGGGGGAGGGACAGTCACAGGACAAAATACTGCAACATACTAGGGTTTTGGAGTGGACCCAGTGGACTACCTATAAAAAATGTGTGGCCATCAAGGAGCATGCCATACAGATTCCAACATTCTACACTGGCTTCCTATAATGCCCCAACTGACTCATCCCACACTAAGCACTCCTTTGCATTAGTGGGCCAGGCTTAGAACTCTAAAATACATTTTTTCATTATACTCTTCCCTGACCCAACTGGTGCAGACTGCAGCCTTTCCACCCGGTTTTCCTCTAAGGACGTTACAGGCATGGTCCAAAGAACTAGTCCTCAGGAGAGGTTGTCTGGTGGATTCAGGTGCAGTATGCATCTCCTCAGCTCTCACATTTGGGATTTGGCGGTATCTGCAAATCAGATACTATCTAAACCAAAAATAAATATCTCTAATTATGGCTAGAAAGCTAACCCTCTTTGAAGAGCTTTTCTTTGCACCACAAGCTCCCTGACACACTGCACTCTATAATGTAAAGGATGGAAATAGAGAATGTATCTACAGTTAATGAAATACACAGTTGCCTTGGAACAGGCTCTTTTGGGGTTCCAATAGATGTTGGACTCTGGCCCAAAAAATATTTCACAAGCTTATATAGCATCTTTGTAATAGATCAATTTAAATTAATGGGGTCCTGATGGTACAGATGCCTACCTTCACCTGTACCTCCTACCTCTACTCTTTCCCCCTCAGTTTCCATTCAGCTTTGGTTATTTCCATCACTTGGTTGAAAGGCTGTTTTAATTATTTTAAAATGTTTTTATGTATTTATGTACTGTGCTAAAAAGAGAAATACTGAGGTCTGTATGCCTATATTTTCCAGTGTTTGTTTAATTCTTTAATAAAGAAGACTTAAATAAAAAGATTCATGTTGTGAGAAAATGCTGCCACTGGAGAACTGGGAATGTTCCACAATAAGAACATCTTCTGCCCTTCTTTTTAAACCTGTATTGTTTTTAGTTATTTATTTATTAGTTAAGTGGAACTGTTAAAACAAATATTTTTGGAAAACATGTAATATATGAGAAAATTGATCTTTCTTTTTACATTATCAGCATCTTAAAACTCATAACTCAATACTTCTGAGAAAATTTGGATATGAAAGCATCTTGTCTCTTTTGCTTGCAATAAGCAAATGTGATTACGTGTTTTACTTAGTCAACTTTAATTAACTGGATATAAATATGCAGCAGTAGGAAATTTTGGCTAATATTTCTTTAGAACATAAAAATGAAATAGCAAAATCCTTAATACATGGAGTATAGCTAATCTGACCAAGAGCTAAAAGCAACCTATACAAAATTATTAACACACCTCCAGTGTACTTGTGCTATGTTTTACTGCGGGCTTGCCTATACATTAATTGAATAAATTACAGAATTATTATAAAATTCACATGTAAGGTATTTCTCTATATTAAATGCATGTACTGTATGAAGTGTGATGCTTGCAACAATGCACAACCACATTCAATTAGTAGAAAAGGAAAAACTGTTTAAAACAATGTATAAATGAAATCACATTTACGCTTTCAACACCCAAATAATTATTACAAAAATTTGATCACTAAATAAAGTTGAGGGTGACATTGGTGAACATACACTACAGAGAGTCCTTGTGCAGGAACAATGCTTGAGTGCCCATTCACCTCTAAACACAATTTCCCTACACTAACAGTGTCTCCATTGCCTTGCTAATTCCCAGAGGTTCCATTGTTTCTAGATATCTAATCCACTATGGTTCTTAACATTGAGTAATTTGATGTTCTAGCACCAAATATTGTATCTGTCTTACAAGAATGCTTATCTTCAATAAAGTGAAAAGCCAATGAAGAATCAAAAATCAATTTATCATGTTTATGTGACATATGCTGACCAATCCACGTCTTTACAAATTAGAATGGTCTTTCCTAGCAGCTTGCTAAAAGGCCACTAAATAACATTTATGACAAAGTTTCGGTCACAAGTGGCATAAAATTGATCGAATGACTGCTAAACTTCCAATTTCCAATTTTTCCTGTTTCTCCAGACAATATCCATAGCTTAAACGCTGCTCCAGTTAGAGAAGCTTTAAGGTGATACCGATGTAAACGATGGAAGTGGTTTTTTTTATCCATATCTTTACAATAAAGATCTGCATACAATAAATTGTGACATAAACGCTAATGTCCAAAAATGGGAATATTTCTGAAATACATGCAGGTTTTAATAAACTATTCAGAAAAAATAGTTCAGACAATGAATTGACAGTTAGTGCAAACTGACGGAGGGAATTCAAGAGCCCTGTACAAATTGTAAAAATAACATTGATATAGTGAAACAAATTTACAAACTACAACATTTCCATAAATATTTTATCTGTAACCTTCAGAGCAGTTAAATAGAGCCCTTCTGAGTATATGAATCAATAGGGTGTAGAGGCTGCATACCAAAACAGCTGTGATGCAGTACAAAATTTTGAATCTGCCTTAACTTTGAGAAAGTGAAAAGCCAATGCAAAATAAAAAAATGTATCATGTTTAAGTGGGTCAGTACCAGTCACATAAACATTTATCATGTTTACATGACCAGTACTGATACACCCAATTCTTTCTGTGACACTGCAGGAGAGGTAAGCAATTTAATAGGGTCTACCCCAGAGATCTGGGGTCTCATTATTTTTTATAAAGAATACAGATGAAAAAGGGGCTGAAATTGTTTTATTTAATAATTTCTCTAGATGTTAATCACTTCAAGTCTGACGTCCTTCTGCTATATCCATGTAAAGTGCATAAGAACAGCCATACTGGGAACAATTACATAATTATTATTATTATTAGTTTTTATTTATAGGGCGCCACAAAGTATCTGAGTGCCGTACAGAGACAAACAATAGAACAGTACAAGGTAAAACAGTACGGTACAGTTAACAATAAGCACTATAACTCAGGAAGCTCAGAGCACAGCTAAAGAGACAGGCTGAAAGGTTAAGGGTGAGGGATATTTAACACAAGCTAGAAACCTACTCACAAGAGGGTGGGTGCTGCTGACATGTAAGAGCCACTGAGAGGTGCTGAGCAAAACGAGAGGAGGCAGAAGGACCAAGAGGAGGTGGGCTGAGTAGCTGGAGAGCAAAGTTAAAAGTGGAGGAAACAGGAGGAGAGAGGGTGACATTTAATGATTTATTAATATTTATGCTGCTATGCACAATTGTATTACCGCTTACCTTTTTATTATACTGCAGTTTGATCTTCTTATAGGTTGTTTAAATTCACAGGAAACACATTGGGGGTACCCTTCTTTTACACAAAGATCAAGAGCGAATACTGAAAAGGATTTATGTTTTCTAATTATATATTTCGTATAACATTAGTGTTAAATAAACACCAGTACAATATAACATTGCAAGATTACCATCAAATTAATAAAGCAACTAGGCAAACCACCAGGCAACTAGGGTGTCATCCCAATTACTAGAAGATGTTACTTGGCTAGTATGGTCTTATGGTAATAAGTAGAATGTAATGCTTGGGATAACATTACAGCTAGATTATTATTATATTAATATTACATTTTAATTAATATCAATTAGTCCCCAGAGATCTGGGTTCTGATTTTTATCATTACAAAGATTGGGTGGGAAGGGAAATGTATCATAATGGCACTCAAGATCTGTGGTCTCAAAGATGAGGGTTGGGGAAGAGGGGGGTATTATAAAGTTTGGATAGTTAAGCCACCTGAGGTCCGGTTTTTGCTTCCTGTCCTACTTTATTTGTTTCCTCTCCCTAAGATCATCCATATTAGATAAGTACAATCATGTTGTCATCTGTACAGTATTACTTGTATATAAACTATAATCCTCTGTATGCGGACTGATTGAGACAGCGCTATTTATCTAATAATCAAGCCAAATTCCATAACAGTATCTGTGTCAACTGTGCTGGAATGTTTTCCACCAGGCAAGTTTTATTAGCAGAATTAATGTAAGATACAACCCATTTGGTTCTGTCTGGAGTATACTTGAATTATTGGTATTATTTAATAGAATATTTCCCTAATGAATTATATGAGGATTGCTATATAGACTGCTTAATAACCGATCACTCTGGAGAGCTATGTGTATTGTAAATCGCTCAATAGAATGCTAGCTGTGTTTTGTATAAATAATACTATGCTCTCTCTGTATTGTATATAGGTTACTATATTGCTTTCTGTATTGTATGGAGATCATTAGAATAGTCTTTGCTTTGTATCCTAGTTAGATGGGGCTGGCAATTTGATTATAACTCTTTTACATAGCAAATTTGTACACATTTCATTAGTTATATAAGCCACAGTCACACTACATGAACGATGCCTGCACAGTTTTTGTCAAACCAATTTTTATTTGTGGCTCACTGATGGAAAAGCCTGGGAGACTTGCTTGAGTTTGCCAAGCTGTAGCAGATGCAAAAAATACATCTCCTAACAGATGTATATGTGAGTTTCTGAAGGTCTGCATGAGTTGCATTTACATAAATACACCATTACTGTATTTGGCCTATGTGAGAACCCCCTTCCTTTCCCAGTTCTGCGTCTCCAGGTGCTGGTGGGCGGAAGTGTCAGAATCGCACAAGTCTGTATAGGTGCATATGTGTACGTCCACTTTATGGGCATGCATAGAGCAATTTTACACAAGATGCCCTATGCAAACTGGCTTGAATCCCACTCTGCATCAGCCAGTCCATGTTTAGTTATATATTTATGTCATTGAAAGTTTTCCTATATATAAGGGTGCAAAGATGTATAAACATGAAAAAATATATATGTATGAAACGTTATACTGGGAACACATAACATGTTAAAAGAGGTTTTAATAAGATCCTTAGTTTAGACTTTTCTAGTCTTGATGTTTCATTCCTGGTGAGTTATTTTTGGCTTTCCTTAGTGACATAGAGAAAACTAAAAGCAGTAGCAGTACTTTGAAATTGTTTTTAACCTTGAGCTGAAGTTTAGCCTGTAACCAGAGAAACATTAGGTAGAAAACCTGAAAGTGCCCTGTCAGCAGGATTAATGAGATTAGTCTATTATACAAATGATCTATTTTCAGATGCATGTTCATTACTAGACACAAGAATGTATTGATGAGATTTGCCACTGTTCCGGGTTATATTGCCTTTTGCTATCAATCTAGGGCATTTCCCTGTCTATGAGAAAATACTGACAGTGTGTTAGCTGTCAACATGCAAGGGAAGCAACTTTAATGGAAATATTGGTTAATTTAAGGATGAAAAGGCCATTATGTTGCACTCTGTTCATGATAAGTGTAAACCTTTGACATGAATGGTATCTTATACTGAATAAATGACTTTAGAAGAGCACATTAATAAAGCTGTCTATTGTGAATGTTCATTCTGTTAATAGGATGATTATAGAGATACAATTTTAACTCAATATATAATAGAGAGAGAGAGAGAGAGCAGCAGGAGGAGAAAGAAAAGAAAATTATAAAAAAAAAATAAAGTAACTCAGTAAAATGCATATCTTAAACATATATTTTGGAAGATGTTCAATATAGATGTTCTCCTACTAAAGTTAGATTATAAATATATCAGACATATCACTTTTCATATTTATTATCTTACTACAGCAATAAAAATTCTGCCATAAAGAAGACATTGCTTTGCGTTACTATTTCTATGTTTTACTATGCAGATGTTTGCTAAGTCTGTGCTTACTAATCTGCTTTACCCAGAAATATTGTAAGTACCAAGAGTTTAATATCATTAATTTAGTGTGTAATTGATTGTTATGGGAGTCCTTGTACTACTGTGAAAAAGGGCAGCAAAAAAATAAACTGGGCATTGTCAAATGGCTTGCAATAAGGAGAAGGAAAAGATAATAAGCATTAGTCCTGTGGTGGGTTGCCTAGGGTTCCCTCCAATAGTACTTCCGCTGCAGTTGGGTATTAAGGAATATTACATGGGTTATCCTCTTTAGGAAAAACTGCTCCTTATTTGATACTCCCAATTGCAGTTATTTTGATGGGGCTCCATAGTAATTGATACTGGTCCGCACCATTTTCAAGGACACAATTTAGGTTTCAGTACTACTGTACAAGCTAAGGACAGTAATACAGAAATAACTGCTGCATCTTCCTGGTTGGAAGTGACATATGTTGATATCTACAATGATTGAAACTCACTTTTTGTGAATGTGAAAGATATGTCTATTAACACTGTGATATAGCAAGTAACATTTGTAAAACATTTTTAAAGTGAGTGACATAAGAGTGTAAGGGCGTAATTCATTAAGGCATGCAATAAGAACATATTGTGTGTGTTTTAAAACTGCGTGTAAATCAGGCATAACACATCTGTATTCAACTAGAAGTGGATCCCAGGAAACATCTCTTGTTGAATATGGGTGTATGTATACATATGTATAATACATCTGTGGAATATAATGTGGAAGTAATAATTGGATGAATTTGTTCTAAATTAACAAATATCAATTGTAATACTTTTCCGTGTGATTGTGATTAGTATGCTACGTCATAATGGTTAATAACACAATCACATGGGAAAACAACACACACACACACACACACACACACACACACTTACATTTACACTTACATTTGTAAATAGTACACCTTTGATAAAGTTACAACTCACATCAGTCTATTAGTAAAACTTAAAGGCTATTTATGCAAAGTTAAATTTACATTGCAGGTATTTATGGTTCAAGTCCTAAGAAATGTATGGTGTTTGGTCTTAAATCATTCCTCATTTCACTGGTAGAAATACGGTGATAGCAGAGTAGCGATCACACTTAGAGATCGCTATTTATGAATAAAATAAGATTGAGACTCTATAATACTGTAGGCAGCACATGTTTATAGTTTGGTTTAAACTGGATTAGGTTGGTTCCCTCAGGCACAACATGTGCTCAGCTGTTGGAGGAAACTGCCCCCACCTTTGAAAAGGAATCGTTTGAAATGACCTATAATCTGAATTGTACTGGACTGAATTGGTCCCTGGACCAATGAAGAAAGACCTAAGATTATCTTTGTGTACATTGTGATATCATCACTGTTTTTTGTTAACTCAAACTGTATATCAGCTAGTATTAAATCTCTCTTCCTGACTGCAGACTACAAGACTGAAACTGGACCTGGGTCCAAGGAGCGCTGGCGTAATGTATTCGGATATATTTTCCTGTACATTGTTATACCTTTTATGCATCATCATGGCTTGCTGTCTTCCTGCTATTTTTTGCTATTAAATCTCTTTGTGCTTTGGAACCACATTAATTGCATCATACAATATTTATTGGTAGCGACAAGATGAATATTACAATAAAGTCCCAGCAGAATGCACAGTAAAAAATATTCAATTCTTGTCACCTGCTAGTAATATTTTTTTCTTCAAAATTTAATTTATTTTCTTCATTACCCCATCCTCATACAATACTGTATCAAGATGTTATTAATTTATATGTACATAAAATGCATTTTTATAGTTGCTCTTGATTGTCAACATGCATATACGACCGTCATCACCATCAATCGGCAATTACACCTGACCTGTAGCTGGTGCAAGCGATACAACAGAAAACTCTTACCTTAGAGATGCCCGAAGCTTGAATCAGATGCTGTTGAGTGCGCTTCAGTTTGACATGCCCTTACTGTACATTGACTATGTGCATACACCCATTTCCCTTCCCAATATTGCCTATGAAATTATAGGCTGTTGAAAATCTCCTTTGCGCTCGAAGATGAATTGCATACACTTATGTTCAATGGAGTATAGTCTGTTTCTGGACATGCACAGAGCAAGTTAGCACAAATTATGGCACGCATTTGCATTTGACTTCTTTAATAAATCAAGCTATAAATGTTTAAACTCTTTATTGAGTGTTTAGAATTTAGTTTCGTTAGTAAACTCAAGTCAATTGTAAAATTAATGAAGTGTGTCTTAATCTGCAAATTACACTATGGTGGTTTCTACTGAGTGTTTAGTGCTGCTGTCTTCTTGGGATCTTCTCCTGGATTGCCTAGAGCTTTACTTGATGGTGGGGTGATGATGCCTGGTTGGCGTTTTCCAGAGAAGCCAAGAAGATGCCATTGAAATGCACAGTGAATAGCATACACTTTCTGTTCGTATGTTGGCTGCAAAGGAACAATTCTCATGTAGTGTATGATCAGCCAATGTGATTCATTCTTAGACTTTGGCAAGAATGCATGTTTGGTCCTTCTACTGCCATTTAAGGCTTTTGACATCAATTACCTTTATTAATTATTTTAATTAAAAAAAAATTAATGTTATTATAAAACATTATGAAAACTTATTTTCTTTATTACTCATCGCCAAAAAAAGCTTTCAAATTTATTAAAGTTGCTTCAAATATGCCATCACAATCATATCCACACACTACTTTATAGCCCTAATTTAGAGCTGGATATGCGCCTATTTTCGTGGAATAAATATACGCATGTCTACACTGTGCATGCGCTCCAATATACATCCGTATATAGATTTGTGCACATCCTAAACTTGTGGCTCCTTATACCTGGAGAGGCAGCGCAGGGGCAAGCATGTGGAAGCAGAGTACAGTAAGAGCATGTGTACATAAGTCTAGCATGCCCATGGAGATGCGACCTAATTAGACTTGGATGCACAACCAAATATGCTTCTTAGGAGACTTATTGTGAGGATCCACTGCAATACCAGCTACAGATGACTGATGGTAGTGCACCATCAACACTGACAACTGCAACATGAGAGGATTTGCTGCTTTACCAGATACAGATTACTTACTGCAATCAGCACTTTGCTAAAGATTAAGTCAATTAGGTGTAATTGACCACACCTTTATAAGATCCTCAATCCTATCCAAGTAAAGTTGGGATTTAATTTCTCTGCTTGTGCTTGATAGAGTCTTGTTTTGTTTGCCTGTTTATTGACTAGGAACAGAAGACAAGTCCAGTGACCATTGGTATAATTCTTCCTTGATATTCCATTCTGCAATTTAAGCTGTTCATCATAGACACAAGGCCTACTTAAGTCTAGAGCCTTGGGAAATGTTATAGAATTGGAATTTAATTCATCTGCAAGATGAAACTACCCTTGTGTCTGAAAATGGAAAACACCAGCATTGATGAAACTACTAGAGTGCTGTTGTCTGTCGATTAAAGTGACTGGATGCTGATCTCATTCAGTGCCATCCACACCTTGAAAAGCTCAATCATCCTGGGTTACCTCTGGTTCTAAATGCACAAGGCAGGAGAGGGCTAATAAGATGCAGGAGTGGAATGAGTCATACCAGGCCACTTACCTACAACCAGCAAAAGAGGCAACGGTATATGCAACTACCTAAAGAGAGTAGACTAAATCTGGACCATAAGGGCTGCCTGAGGAGTGCAAAGGTTTCAGCAGGCTCTTTGATAAAAAGCAGGCAGAGCCACTACCACCCCACAGAGTATGACTGGCTATCTGACACCAAGTAGTAGGAAACAAGCATATAAGGGCCATGACCAGGAAAACTTAGAGATAGCATTCATCACAGAGTTCAGGCTCCTAGCAGGTGCAGGGATCTCTTTTATGGCGATGACAAAATGTTCACTAAGACCTGCATTGACTATTGGGGGCTCAACAAAATCACTATCAAGAATTGGTAACCCCTCCCACTTATCTCTGACCTCTTTGTGAGGTTCTAGCAAGTCACAGTCTTCTGCAAACTGGATCTGTGAGGGTCCTGTAATCTGATCTGCATCCAGGGGTGGACAAATGGAAGAAGGTCTTCAACACAAAGAACGGTCATTAGAAATACTGGGTTTTCCTGTTCAGCATGTGCAATTTTCCAAAGTCTTCCAAGCATATGTAAATTCCCTTTTTAGGGACCTACTAGATGATATATTTTATTTTCTAAAGCACTCTTGAGGAACCTCATAACCACATAAGTGTGTTATTACAGATGCTCCTGGGTAATTTATAATTTTCCAAGATGGAGAAATGTACCTTAAACCAGTCCAGAGTGAGCTTCCTGGAAAACATATTTTCAGCACAAGGAATGGAAATGGAACCAGAGAAAATCTCCTCTGTTCACTATTGGCCAGTATCCAGAGGCATTAAGTCAATCCAGAGTTTTATGTGGTATAGCATCTGATACAGATGTTTTATCCACAATTTCTCATGAGCTGTTAGCCCTATAGCCAACTTGAACAAACAAGGGTCTCCTAAGGACTCATGGACTCCCCAATCTTTTGATACCCTGTAATGTCTCTTCAAGTGTGCACACATAGTCCAGTATCCTAACCCCAGTTGAACCTATGCACTCGAAGTTGATGCATCTGAGATTGGAGCAGGAGCCAGACTGATGCTGTGAACATCCCCTGCACCTTCCTTTCAAAGAGGTTCGCTTCTACCAAGGTCAGCAGCAATGTGGGAAACCTGGAGTTGCCTTCACTGAATGGAATGACAAAGAGGTTGAACTCTTGGCAGGCACTATAGATACTATTCCCAACCTAGATTATAACATTACAGCCTGGAAACAGCAATGTCAAGGCTAATGCTTTCTCTCCCAAATAATCTGTCATGGAAAACGAAGACTTTATACCTCTAGGCTTGATTCTTTTCAGAGTTCCTGGACAGGTTCCAGATCAAAGCATCATCATTTGCCAAGGTACCCAAGGCACCTAAAGGCAGTAAGATTTATCCTCCTGGCTGCTACCTGGAGGTTCTACAATGGGGCATACCAACATCAGGAACAATTGATTCTGGTGATTGACTGTAAGGAAAGATGTCACATCCTTCATCCAAACCTGTAGTGTCACGAATTGGGGTCTTAGTCCTGTTTACACCACTCGGCGGTTCCATATCACCGTACATCTCCCTCCTGGTTGAATGCAGCATTCTATCCTGGAACAAGCGTGACTTCTGTTTGCAGTATGAGAGGATGTCATTTTGGGTGAGACATTTGCTAAACATCCTGCGAGTCTGAACACCTGATCTCATTCACCAATTAGCTTCCTCTGCAGACTATAACAGTCTCCTCCTACACTCAGCTAATTGTCAGTGCAACACTTCCTATTTCCTTGTTCCAGTTCATCGCTGTTGCTGTTTGTTGCTTCTTCATCCCGTTTGCTGTTATACAGACTTCAACCATTTATCCTTTGAGTGAGTTAAGCTTCATCCTGTTTGCTGTAATACAGACTTTGATCTTTACCCATTGTGTGAATTCAGATTCACGCTGCTTGCTGTGATAACATACTTTAACCATTAACCCTTTGTGTGAATTCTATTTGCTACAATAATGACTTTGACTATTAATTCATAGTGTGGATTCACCTTTATTCTATCTTGTACAGATTCCAGCTGTTACCTTCCGTGTGGATCTTCCTCTCTTCAATCTCTTCCTGACTCTTCTACTGGCTATCTGTGGTAGTAGGCTGTTGTTCTAAATCATCAACTTTCTGGAGACCTTTGTGAGTCTCGGGGTACTGACTTCCAGTTCCAGGCCTACCTCAGGTTCTGAGTTCTGAGTTGTCCAGGGCCAGTTCCAGGCTTATTCTGTTCAGTTGGTTGTCACCCCTGTATATTCACTGCCTGAGTTCTGAGTCTTCCCAGTCCAAGTTGTGGTACTATATTCATCTGAGTTTCTGAGTTCTTGGAGGTACTGAGTCTCTGGTCATGGGTTCAGGTTTCCCCTGTTCCCAGGTTACAGTCCATCAGGTCCAGATTCCGTCCGTGTATTTCAGTACGGAGTCCAGACCAGCATTCCTTCTCCTAATATCCAGTATATAGGAATAGAGCAACCTGTATGAGCACTACATTCCTGCCACATTTAGTCTCAAGGGTCCCGAGACGGATCCCAGAAAACCTATTGCAGTGACATGTAGTAACTGTGCAAGCACCAAGGTGCCATGGACCTTATCCTCAAGGCTTCTGATGTCACTGCCCATTCCACAGAGTCCATGGACCCATGTCTCCCTAGATTTCACTGCCTACCTCCACAGCTCCCAAGGTAGCACTACCATTCTGTTGGTAGTGGCTTGCTTCTCCAAACAAGTTCACTGCACAGCCTTGAAAAAACCGCCTTTGATACTCCAACTCTCCCATATCTTCAGCAAAGATTTCTACTGGATACACAGAATTCCCTTGGAGATAGTATCCAACTGAGGAGTACAGATAGTGGCTAAGTTTTTGAGGGCCTTCTGCAAGGGGTTGGGAATTCCACTCTACTTATTATTCTGGTACCACCACCAGCAGAACGGATAACTGGAGCATTTTAACCAATCCCTCAAGCAGCCTATTGACCACATTTACTGGACCCAATTGCTTGCATGGGCAGAATTGTCATAGAATAACATGGCACAGGACTCCATGGGGTGTCCCCATTCTAGCTTGACCACAGTATCCACAAAGTGATCATCTCATATTCTCATGCCTCCTCTGGGATTTCTTCTGTCGGCAAACATGTGTAGCATCTCCAGGGACCATGGAGAAAAGCCTTCTGAAGCAGCTGAATATGTTGTTAGCTATGGTGTTAGTTAACTAAAAAAGGTTTGTGGAATAGAGGAGACAGGACAACCTAATATGGCTATCCACATGCAACATCTCACTGAAGATGCTCTTATTCAAACTGGGGCCTAAGAACATTGGTCCATACCCAATCAGCAGGAAAATAAATCTGGTAATGTACAGGTAGCTACCACATACCTTCAAGATCCACTCAGTGTTTTATATCTCCCTTCTGAAACCAGCAGTGAAGGACTCATTTCCAGAACAAAAGATGGTTCCTCCTTCTACAGTAGAGGAAGAGGGCCAGCAGGAATCCTGCATCAAATTGATCAGTATTGACGCTCTCAAATACTGGTCAGGTGTGTAGTACCTGGTGCTCTGGAAGGGCTGGATTAAGTTAGCTGCTGTTCATGCACCCAAATTCTTCCGGCTGCATCCTGCTAAGCGTACAGGTTTACATCTGAAGTCTGTTCGTAATGAGGGGGACACTGTGAGCACCCAAAGCAATACCAGATATAGATGACGTTCACCGTGACATACTGACATTCTTTTTCACTTACTGCATTCAACACTTTATAATCAGCACTTTGATAAAGGTCAAGACAATTAGGGCTAAGAGAACTCACCTGTATGCAGTTTTTATAATGCCCTCACTCCTACCTATCTTTGCACAAGCAAAATTGCAATTTGCTTTCTCTGCTGGTACTTCAGAGTCTTGTTTTGTTTGCCTGTTTATCAGCTTCATCCATCAGAATTCTACTCTCTTTAACTCATTGCATTCAACTTTGTCCCTCATGGCCTGCCCTCACAGGACTAAGGGGCATGGGCAGCATGGTGGCGTAGTGTTTAGCACTTCTGTCTTACAGCACTGGGGTCATGAGTTCAATTCCCGACCATGGCCTTATCTGTGAGTTTGTATGTTCTCCCCGTGTTTGGGTGGCATTCTTCCGGGTGTGCCGGTTTCCTCCCACACTCCAAAAACATACTGGTAGGTTAATTGGCTGCTAACAAATTGACCCTAGTATGTCTGTCTCTGTCTGTGTGTGTGTTAGGGAATTTAGACTGTAAGCCCCAATGGGGCAGGGACTGATGTGAGTGAGTTCTCTGTACAGCGCTGCAGAATTAGTGGCGCTATATAAATAAATGGTGATGATGATGGTGTGCTGCTGATAGCTACTACTGGCCAAGTAGTTTCTTCCTGGGAGAGACCAGCACGTCATTTTAGCAGGTACATGATTATGATTATTATGATGATGATGATGATGATGACATCAGATGCACTATCTAGCGACTTCTGATTGGCTGTTTTGATTATTGCCATCTTCAGCTAGATATTTTATTCATCAGCATTGCAGCTATATTATGTTAAGATGCGGATATTTGTTCAGCTTTCTTATTTGTTATTTTCACTAGGACTGCGGTAAGAAAAAATATTCAAACTTGTATATAAAGCATTAATTTATTTTATTAGCTTTTGACGGAAAGTGAAATGTTCACATTTATTAAGAACACTTTTGCATTTACTACACTGTCAAGCCGCATTTCTACGCTATCATTGAGCATATGTATAAACACTTGTATGTCTCTTGTATGACTTATGTGGAAATACTCTTGTTGGATGTATCCTTAGATATGGGAAACTCAACATACACAGGTAAGTCCTCAATTTTTATGACAGGAATTTTGTGCATATGCAACATTAATCTAAATGAGTCCTTGTGTGTGCATGTGTTTCTTTGACCAATTTATAGAAGCATGCTTACTGGCATTACTGTCTCTATTACATAACACATTCAGTCCCTGTGCTCAGTGCCTGAGCGACAGGTTACTTTGTGTTTATTCAGTCCTTTGTATATACCATTGTGATTAAGACAGCCCATTATTGCCTTTTGCTGTGACCCTAAGCTTGGTTCATTTACAGTTTGCAAATCTGTGCTGTCTGCCCTAACCCAGGTTACTGACTACAATTTTGTATTATTTCCCATTTTAGAAGCTCCCTAATAAAGATAGCCTGGGGACTACAGCATGTGCATCCTACAGTGATGCCAATTACCACTGTAAGGGGTAACTGGTTAATACTGTAGTGCTTATTAGACTCAGAGTCCCAGTGCAAACTACTAATGGCTACTAAAGGCATAGTGTATCCACATCTGACTAATAATATATTCACTTATATAAATGTGGTATTATCAGGGTCAAATACTGAATACATACCTGTAAAATAAGCCTCTTTTGTGGCTTTTGGCACATGTAGATTTCATCTGCACACTATGGCCCTGAGTCATTAAGGAGAGTAAAGCAAACAAAAGGAGTAACTTTGCACATGGTCAAAACCATGTTTCATTGGAGGGGGAGGTCAATTTTAACTGTGATGACAAATTTATAGTTGGAGTAGGGCATGTCCTAGATCAATTTTAAATTTCAGTGTAAAAATAAAGCTGTCAAGTATTTCTTTGCTACATGAAAAAACAGCCAGTATTTTACTTATGTGCAAGATATGAAACTAATTTGTTCCCCTTGCATTGTAACATGGTTTGTCCAAGAACAAACTTACTCTTTTTTTTGCTTTGCTCTCCTTAGTGACTCTGGCCCTAATAAAGAAAGTAAAATACCATCATATTATGCCTTTACACGACACAGAGGCTTATAAGATCACAATATTCCCCAAGGTGCACTGATTTTCTGCTTCCCAGCAAAATGTTTTCATTGTTCTAAAATAATTGTAAACAGCTAAAGAGGAGCACGCAACATCACCAGCACTGTGGTTCCACTTAACAATTAGAAAAACAACTTGGACTTTAGAATTTACTATATAATAAATTGCTGTTAGAAAACAGAAAACATACAATGAAATCTGAAAGCAATATAAAACCAATGTACAAATTCAATTTATAAAAACAAAAGCAATTCCCTTACAAAAGTAAATTAATATCCAATAGTATTTCCCGGATACCAAAAAGACATATTGCTAAAAAAAACAATTAAAGTTGATAAAGCTGTTACAATGGTTATGGATATACTGTGTCATGAACCATTAGAATAATGTCAAACCTCAGAAATTGAGTCAATGATATGTATGTGCAAAAGATGGTAGGCTAGTCAAAAACTATAATAACTGTTATAATAAAATATTGAAGAAGAATTATAATGTCTCCTTTTACTGTCATTTTATGATCTGTTGCCATGACTATATTTTACAAATGTTCTAAGAGGCATTTTTCTAGCCAGAGCCTGGTACCACACTAACCCTAAGACAGAATGTCTCCACTGATACTCAAAATGTATTCCAGTGAGAATCCAGCAAGCGATACTCACGCAGCTTCCTTCTTTGACCAGACGTAACACACACCTCATATCTACAATGTAACCCACAAATCCATCAGTCACTTTAATTAACACCATTCTATCATCGACTTAAACACATTGTATAATTAGTGAAGACAACCTATTTTAATAACCATTTTTTCTCTCACTTATGATGAACAAAATCCACACTGATAAAAACAAAGTTTACTTCACAAGTTAACTTCTCAATCCTATAGACAGTACATATAAAGTCTTAAATATAAATACACATAACTAGGGATGTGCACCGGCCACTTTTGGTGTCTCGTGTTTTCTGTTTTGGATTCGGATTTGCTTGAGGTTTTGGGTTCGGATTTGTTTCGCAAAACACCTGACAAAAGGTTTTGGTTCGGATTTAAGGTTTTGGATTCGGATTTATTTTGAAAAAAACATAAAAAGTGTTAAAATCAAGTTTTTTGGTTTATTTTCACTCCTACGCTATTATTAACCTCAATAACATTCAATAACAATCATTTCCACTAATTCCCAGTCTATTCTGAACACCTCACACCTCACAATATTGTTTTTAGTCCCAAATGTTTCATCGAGGTAGCTTTCTGGACTGCATAGTGCAGTGGTCCCGGTACACAATTTGGTACCGGGGCCACAATACCTCTGTCTTCAAATGGTTTGAATTCCACTGCACAGCTGCCTGCTCCTACATCCTCTGCAGCATATACAGGGTGTAGTTCGAGCGTGTCAATACCTCTTGTTTTTGACGATGACAGGTCATTTTCATTAATTTATGATTTGCCAGCAACAGTCAACATTGTTTAATATCTGATACGCCTCTATCTGGACTGCATAGTGGAGTGGCCCCGGTACCCAATTTGGTACCGGGGCCACAATACCTCCTCCAACTTTCAAGTGTAGTGTTTATAATTTATAAAAACTACAGTAGTTATAGCACGTCAATAACTCTTGTTTTAGACGACCATGGTACAGAGCATTCATCATTGAGATCCCATCAAGTATGTAAAAGACAGACAGGGTCGAAGTGTTATTTGTTGACTTTGTTAACAAAAAAACTGTCCCTGTTGCAAATATTCGTGCAATAAAGAGTGACTTTTTCATTTAAAGGCTCAAGCTTTCAAGTGAATTTTGTAATATTGCAGTACCACTGGACTTATACTGCTGAATCAGTGAACTTTGTAATATAGCAGTACCACTGGACTTATACTGCTGAATCAGTGAACTTTGTAATATAGCAGTACCACTGGACTTATACTGCAGAATCAGTGAACTTTGTAATATAGCAGTACCACTGGACTTATACTGCAGAATCAGTGAACTTTGTAATATAGCAGTACCACTGGACTTATACTGCTGAATCAGTGAACTTTGTAATATAGCAGTACCACTGGACTTATACTGCAGAATCAGTGAACTTTGTAATATAGCAGTACCAATGGACTTATACTGCAGAATCAGTGAACTTTATAATATTGCAGTACCAATGGACTTATACTGCAGGATTGTTTTTGGATATTTTTTTTTAATTTCTTTTTTTTATAATTATTATTTTTTTTTTTTTTTTTATAACTTTTTTAAAAATTTGTATAACTTGGGAATAATGGGGAAATAACAATGCCCTTAGAAGGACAGAGCACAGGACACAGCACCACTGGACTGAACAGGACACAGCACAGGACCCAGCAGCACCACTGAACTCAGAAGGACAGAGCACAGGACACAGCACCACTGGACTGAGCAGAAAACAGCACAGCACAGCACAGCACAGAACAGCACAGCACAGCACAGAACTGAACAGCACGAGATATAGCAGGACAGAGGACCACCTAACACACCCTCCCTCTACCCTGATCAATGCCCGAGTGAAGATGGCGGCGAATAGCGGGGAATTTATAGGATCCGAGTATCGCGAGATCCGACAGCGGGATTATGACTCAGAGCCTCGGTTTCAGTTTTGCAATTGGTGGGAATACCCGGATCTGTCTCGGATCCGGCTCGGATCCGCAACGTTCGGGTGGGCTCGGATTTCAGAAATCCGAGTGCGCTCATCTCTACACATAACACATCACAGGAACAATAGATATACCTGAAAAGCTCGCGACTCAGAGATGGGGAGCTTCATTTCAGAAGTTACAGTCTGAAAGTTTCATCCTTTTAATTAATTTGAGCTACATTTTATGTAGTAGTTTTTGGTAGAATACTTTCCACTCTTTATTTCCATGAATATCATGTGTTATATTATATAGGAAGTTAACTATTCAATTATATCTCAATAGGGTTACACTTCAAATTGTATAATTTACATAATTTATAAAATGCAGAACCTGTGTGTCTATGTGTAAACTGTTTATCTCATGGAGCTGAGTTACAGATGACAAAAATCTCCACTGTCTCTGATATCTGAATTTGGTGTAGGATTCAACATACAGCATACTGGTTTTTGTGCATATGAATGTATGATCATTTACCAAAACACAAAAAACAATCAAGATGGACACCACTGGCATAAGTACTAAGCTTTTAACCTTTTGCATCCTATCTAAAATATTATAATTCTGTTATTCAATTATTCATCTTGCATATTACTGTAGCATCTGAATCAACGATTTAAGCAAGAGTTGAATCAATTGACCTTTCACTTCAGAATATTATTCGGCATGTTACGTCTGGTTCATGTTGTATACAGTGTTGCAGCAAGTTGCAGTCTGCAGGCAGAGAAATAGGAAGAGGGACATTGGTTTCTGTTCCTTTATTAGCTAGTTCTGCCTCCAGGCATCTTGTTCTATTTTTGATTTTGAGGGAAACAGACATTTAAACGTTCATGTTTTCATATCTTTTGAGCAACCCAATAATATTTTGGGGTAGCCACATTATTAAAGCCACTGTAGTTTTCTATATTCAGGCTAATTCTGATTCCGACTGATTCTCACTGATAAGACCACTGCTGGATGATTCATTTGCTAATACAGAAGTAGCAAGATTTTGTGCCTCTGCTGCTGACAGATTTGTGACATTTATTTTTCTGATTTCATCTGTTTCATCTGTTTTGTTTACTAAACAAGTTATAAAGTGATAATAAGTTTTACAAAATATAAACATAAATAATAAACTAGGGGTGTACGCAGACCCCATGTTTTGGTTTTGTTTCTAAAACCGTATTCATGTTTTGGTTTTGGCCAAAAAATTCTCGTGTGTTTTGTTTTTGCTTTTGGAACTGAATTTAATTACAAATTGTGAAAAATAGGTAAAATAATGTGATTTTGGTCTGTTTTTGCACCATTGCTATTTATCGCATTAACATTCATTCACAGTCATTTACAGTCTATTTTCTAATGACCGCTTCACAACTGTCAAACTTTTCACCAATATTGGCCAAAGACTGCAGCGAGCTGGCTGGCTAAAATTAGTGACAGAGCACTGGCACAAATACATGGCTGTTTAATAAAAGATACAATAGCTATGTGACACAACAGTGTGCATAAAGTGTGGATTTCCACCTCATTACTACCCCTTGCATCAGTTGGTGGCTCAACAGGTCATTTTCTTTGAAGCTGCTGCAACGATCTACATGCAGTCGTTGAACGCTGAAAATGCCCAGAAATTTTGAAGGCCACATACAACATCTTTTGTATCGACCTCTCATTTTTTATAAAAATAACCAAATTTTGCGTGCAAGTCATGCTACAATCTCTATGAAACATAGCGGCAGATCACTGGCTGATAGGATGGTCATTTAAGACAAGTAGATAGAATAAGGTGCGCTGCACCCAGAAGAAAAATGGTGGGAGAAAGACCACAGACACAATATATTTCATGTTAGACAGCATGCATCATGGAAAGAGAAGAGACAGTAATCAGACCTCATTAGACTGGCAGTGGTAGGCATTTAAACAATGGCAGTAAACCAAGGCCATAATGGTAAATAGTGCAGAATAGAATTTTCCTTGGACCCCCACACATGTTAAAAAAGACCTGATAGTTTGACAAACCAGACACTTCCGTTACAAGGACTGACACTTTTGTGGCTTGAAGTGCTTGACTTGTTTGGGCCCCCACAAAAGAGACCATTTTGGTTGTTTGTTGATGAACTGGAGAACAGATAGGGATTTCAACAAATTACTAATGGGCATTTGACTAACAATGGTCATCTTCCTCTATGTTGACATTATCATCACCCTCATCATCATCCTCATTACTGATGTCAAGAGCATCACACAATATTAGATCTTCCCCACCGGAATCTAGCTTTACAGATTCTGTTTGTAATTGGCGGCAAGAAAGGTGTTTCTCATACAATTTGTTGCTTATTTTGATGAACATCAATTTTTCTACATTTTTGGGAAATAATCTCCTCCAACAATCACTCACAATATTCCCAGCTTTATTAAACAATCTTTTCGAGTCACACTGGAGGGTGGGAAGCTTAAGTACACCAAAGCTATTTTGTATAAGGGGCTCCAAAGTTTAGGAAGCTGCATGACCATGTTGGGTGCTCTCTTTTGCAATGGGCATTCTAGTACTTGCACCAGCAAAGAGTGGGCATGGTCTGAGCCTTGTCTTGCCACTCAGGGTGGTGTATGGAATGTTAGCTATTTAAATTGTTTTGGCAAATCACCACATTCAGAAACTTCTCCCTTAATACTAGAGATGCTCAGGCTCGGTTCAGGGAGAACCGAACACACCTGAACTTCGCAGATCTGAGTGCCGAGACGAGCCAGCTCGGTACTTTCGCTTACCCTCGGTATTGAAAATGAGACAAAACATCATCGTTACATTGCCAGCTCCATTTCACAGAGCGACCCAGAAGGGGAGCGTTATAGGTATAAAAGAAAGAGGAGGGGTAGCAGTGTTCTTCAAAGTCTCCAGTGACATTCAGGAGAGCTCCATTGCTCCATTGCTAGTTGTAATTGCTCAAATAGAAATAATAGGGCTGGCAGGCTTGGTCTTCTAAATCTGCAGTCACATTGTACTGTGCTATATAGGTAACACACAAAGAGGAGAGCTCCATTGCAATTTGTCATTGCTGAAGTGAAGTTATAGGGCTGGCATTCTTGGTCTAAATCTGCAGTCAAATTGTACGGTGTTGTATAGCTAACACGCAAACAGGAGAGCTCCATTGCTAATTGTCATTGCTGAAATAGAAATAATAGGGCTGGCAGTCTTGGTCTAAATCTATAGTCACATTGTACTGTGTTATATAGATCACACACAAACAGGAGAGCTCCATTGCTCCATTGCTAATTGTCATTGCTGAAATAGAAATAATAGGGTTGGCAGTGTTCTTCAAAATATGGAGTTACATTGTACTGTGTCATAGCTCACCCAGAAATAGGAAAGGTGGCAGTGTTCAGTGCTAAAACAGAAATTCAAATAATAGAGCTGGCAGTGTTATTAAAAGTCTCCAGTCCCATTTTACTGTCCCATAGATCATACAAAAACAGGAGGGGTGGCAGTGTCCTTGTCACTCTCCAGTCTTCAGTCACATTGTTCTTGTCACTCTCCAGACTCAGTCATGATGATACTGATCCCTCTACCTCATGTGTTAAAGCCTATGTTCAAGTGCTTAATGGTTTAAGTCAGGGAAACAAAAATGTAAATAAGAAGCTTGTATCTTTTTAAAGAAAAAACACCTCGCTAATAAAGGGGAAACTTTACTGTAGAAAAACATAAAATTGCCAACATCCCATTCTAACCAAAATATTACCAAGCACACCAGAATCAGCTAGCTCTCTTCTCTCAGCTAGATCTCAGTACATGCAATCTACACTGTCATCATATTCACCCTCATCTGTGTGTACATCATCCTCAAACAATACTAATTCATCCCGCTGGAATCCACCATCACAGAAGTCTTTGTACTTTGATGTAATTGTCGGTAATGGCCTTCCTCATGGAATTTGTAGTTCATTTTACAGAAGAGCTGTCACGATTTTTGGCCAATTCTTTTAGACCAGACCAAATGTCAAAATTTTGTGCAGACTCATCTGCATCAACACTGGGTGTCTTGGGAAAGCTAAGTTTTTTCCTAGCAGCAATTTCCAGAGAAACTGAAGGATGAGACGTCATTGTGTCATGTACCACTTGAGCTGTCAGCTTGCTGACCAGTAGCTCATTGCATCTCTTGAGATCTGGGTCAGTTGGAAACAAAGAGAAGATTTAGCTCTTATACCTAGGATCAAGCACTGTCGCAAAAAAGTAATGATTCCATTTCAAGATGCTGATAACTCTTGGAGCCTGGCGAAGCGACTAAAGTACTTAATCTGCAAGTCCAACATAATTAGCGTAATTGCTTTGTTTCATTTCCTCCTTCAATTTCTCTTGCTGCTTTTTAAAAAGTCTAATTAGGCGAATCACTTGACTCAAGCTAACAGTGTCTGCACTCTCTTCACAGGTGACTACTTTGAGTGGTTTTAGCACCTTGCACAACATGGATAGTATTCTTCAATGCGCTGGACTAAAGTACATTCCCCTTAAATTCTATTCTTCTTGCAACTGCTACATTCTCCTACATGCTGTTGCAGAATCCCGAAAATGGCCCTAAATATTTCGGGACAGCATCTCCTGCATGTCATTGTCATTTTTTAAAAAGTTATGTACCACCATGTTGATTGTGTGAGCAAAACAGGGAATGTGATGGATTTCCCCCTGCTGTGATGCTTTAACAATATTGGTGGCGTTATCAGAAATCACATATCCTCAGCAGAGTTCAAGTAGGATAAGCCATGTTGCAATGACATCCCTTACTTTTTCAAATAGGTTGTCAGCGGTATTACCTCCGACCTGCGTCTTGTCTCGTCTCTGATAACCACCTCTCACTCCCGCCTTCAAGGCTTCTCTAATGCTGCTCCCCACTTATGTAATACCCTACCATGCTCAATCAGACTTTCCACAGCCTTCAAATCTTTAGATGCTCTTTGAAAACCCATCTCTTTTTTAGAGGTGACCTTATCCTCGATAACACTAATCACACTAATGCACCTTCACAAATATCAGCTGTGCCCTCTTCCCTTTAAAATGTAAGCTCTCTAATGAACAGGGTCCTCCACACCCTTTGTTTTCATGTCTCCATTCATTTTGTCTGCCTTGTCTGTTCTTGTTTTACGTATGTCCTGTTTTATGTATGCCCTTGTCTTCCCTACTGTACGGCTCTGTGGAGAACTGTGGTGCCTTACAAATCTATGATAATAATAATAATAATAATAATAATAATAATAATAACAATAATAATAAGCTTCTTAGTGATGCAGATGATGCATAGAGTAACCTGCCTCTGACAAATGTGACATCCTCTGGTACATGCTGATCTGTTCCTGCTGGTGAAGGCTAATCACAAACCCAGTGGACTGTTACAGTCATATAATCTTTAGTTTGCCCAGTTCCGCTTGTCCACATATCTGTGGTTAAGTGTACAGTGGGTAGAATGGCATTTTGTAGCCCAATAATTATAATTTTACAAACCTTCTGGTAGGGATGAGGAATAGCTTTTCTAGTGAAATGGTGTCTTGTTGTAATTTGGTAACGGGGACACAAGACCTCAAGTAACTGTCTAAAACCAGCTGCATTAATAGTGGATATTGGATGCCGATCTAATACTAGCATAGTCCCCATGGCGTCTGTGATCCGCTTTGCGACTGGGTGACAGCATTCTTACTTTCTTCCTCTAGCAAAGGATTGTTTCACAGTCAATTGTTGTAAACTACTAGCAGTCTTCTTCTTGGTCTGCTTCTGGGATTAAGATTCACCCCCAGCAGCAGAAGCAGCATAAACAACAGAAGCAGCAGCAGCAGCAGTGGGACTAACAATCAAGAATTCTTCTGAGTAATCCAGGATAGTGGAGGAGTCATCTAGCCTTAGCAACTTGAATACAGAACTAGTTTGATCGCTACTGAGGATATTGATGAGGAAGGTGTTGTGGGTGTAGATGGCAGGTACTGGGATCTAGCTGACAGAAGGGACCTAGCTGATGATGGACTGCTTTCTGTTATTTTTTTAGCATAAGTTTCCAATTTTCCCAACAGCTTGCCATGAACTCGCTTCAAATGGCGTAACATGGATGAGGTTCCTAGATGGTTAAGGTCCCTAACTCTACTGACTGTGGCTTTACAATGCTACAAATGTCTAGACAACTGTTATCAGGATTGGGTAAAAATAATTCCACACATAGAGGTGTATTTTTTGATCTTATGCCCAGGAATGACAATGGCCTTCTTCTTATCACTGGCAATAACTGCTTCCACTGGTGCATGACTTGCCACAGTAGAGTTCATTAACAGCACTGTTTGCTTAGGTGCCTTAAGCCCATTATTAGCTTGTTTTGTGGGGGCCCAAACAAACCAAGCACTTCAGCCACAAAAGTGGCACTGCTTGTCGCTGGAGTGCTTTTTTTGTTAAACTGTACATGTCCATCTTGCACCACTTTTCTTTTCTGCCACTGCTGTGTGCCAGTGTTTCCCAGATGTGCTATGAACTGCCATGTGTTTGTGTCATTGCTCTGTCGCCTATCATCCAGCCAGGTCGCTGCAGTCTTTGTTTGAAAGTGTATGAAAATAATATTCTAACCTGTGAGGTGGTCAAAATTGACTGCAAATTACTTGAAATTAGTGTTATTGAGGTTAATAATAATGTAGGGGAAAAAATCAAAGTGATGTGATTTTAAAATAGGGATCCAAAACCAAAACCAAAACACGCAAGGGCGATTTTGCCAAAACCAAAACACGAAGTTAATCCAGATCCAAAATTAAAACCAGAACACGGGGGTCTGTGAACATCTCTATTTAATACTTACATCAATAGCTGATGTTTTCTTGACAAACAGTGTTTGGATTTTGAGCTAGCTTTCTTATACTTTTTTCCCACATCACCATTTTATTAGTAGAGATCGAAAAAGTACTACTACTGTCAGTACTGGTACTGGGATGCTCATAATCTGTAGACTGATCCATGGTTGACAAGAGGAGTAATGCTACTTGAAGTTTGAGCTACTTTTAGCTGCCACCACACCAGGTGACCACCCAATGAGATAGGGAAAAGAGGGAATGTTACCTTACATTTCTTCTGACACTGTTTCATAATATAGGTGTGCTGCTCAGAGTCAAGGAGCACCCTGTTTTTTGGCTGCTTACTAAAGATGTCACTGATATTGTCCCTTACACAATTGCATTGAGTTTGAAACACTTGGGATTTTAAAAGCAAGAAAAGTATTTGTTTTGTTGGGGTGGGCTGCTCAGAGTCATACAGCACCCTACTGCTTCTACAATAAATAGTTCAGATGTCTATATATACCATATTATGCTGCTACAAAAACCAGCAGCCACTGCTTGTCTACTCTTCACTCTCTGACACCCATTTGATCAGCACACAATTCTGCAGACTGATCTCTGAAAAAAACTGCAGTGTGCTTTTACCCTGTCCCTGCAGAATTGCAGCCAACCTCCTACCCACATGCTATCACTTCTAAAATGACAGATGAAAATAGGCAGGGGGGCTATATATAGAAGATATCAATCTAAAACTCACAAGATCCAATATTTTACTGGACATGATCTTTGCTTCGTTTTCTTACCTGAATTTGGCACAAGAAACCGAGTGATGACTCAGTTCATCATGCAACCCCAAAATTTGGATCTGTCAGATTTCTCAGAATCAGAATCATTCATCTCTATAATAAATTGCAGTACAAATATCTATAAAATTATAGCACATTTGTATTCATTATTCAGAACACATGTGGATGGAGTACTTTCCTATTCTACCCTGAGTATATTGACAGGAAGGAAGTGCCCTTTCTGTTAACATACTTTTTTTTCTATTAATATTTTTTAAAAACTGCACTGTTTTATGGCACTTTGCACTCACTGTTTTATTATTATTAAGGATAAATTATGAAGGTGATGAAGTCATTGTAATTGCAGGATATTTCCTGCCCCAGTATATTCCCTGCCCCTAATTCCAATCAGCCTGGCCACCCTTAATTGCTAATTTCTGTAGTCATGCTAGGCTGCTTGCTGGTACAAGCTAATAACAATTACTGAACCAAAATATTTTTGTTTTCTACCAAGGCCATTAGGACACAGAATAATGAATCTACTCTGCCTTATAATTTATCTACACTTTATTTACAATGGGTTGCAGATGAAGGAAAATGTAAAAATACCATTGCATTGTATATATGGAATTGAAATATTCTATAAACATTGAGGCAGTAAGTAAAATTCTGTATTATGCATACACTTATTTTCAACAGACTTGTACATTTATCTGGTACACAATCCCAAGCACCACGACTTTGATTCATCATGTGGCATTTTTCAGTTCAAAATATATTGCTCTACATAGCGATTTTCTTTTTTTGTATATTGGATATTTTCATCGCATAATTAATTAAGCATAAGATCACTTTTTGTGTGTATATATAATCCTTGTCTTTTCAGCACTATTTGTAAGATGTTTGTCTGACAAAGTTACCACAGATCTTGGAGGCTTGTTGATTATTTTTTCTTTTTTAGTTATCCATTTTCATTTTCATTTTAGGACAAAAATACATGTCTTGCTTTTTACCTACTGGCTAAAGCAGTGCAAATCATTGCTTTGCCTTGCATAATTAACACCGAGATAACATATGGCAAAGGTCTTCAAACCAATAAAACAGTTTCTGATATTCTATGATAATACAAGTGGATAAAATAGTATATAAAGCTGTTCTTTAAGTATTTAAAATTTCAGATGTTGCAAGCATCAAACTTTCTCCCTAGAGGAAGTTTTAAAGGCGTAACCTCTGACACTTCGAGAAGTGTTCTTGGGCTATATTCTATCTCTTTAGTCTAAAATCAGTTTGACCTTTCTTTAGTAAATGAGAATATGGTAATGTAAGCTTGCTTTAAGAATTGCCAGGTGAGAAAAAGATCTCATTGCTGTAAATGTAATAATACCTAGTTGGTGGTGTGGGGATTGTCACTGGTTGTCAAGGCAACCCAGAGGTGGTTTATGTAGATATATTCATTGATAGACCTCAGCATTGAATTGGTCTCTTTAATAATAAAAACAGTATTAATATTGTCCCTTATTTAAAAAATGTCAGCATGTTACATAGCACTGTACATTGAGAAAATCATTATACAAATAAATAACATACAATGTAGTGAAAAAGTAAAATGATATAAAATTAAGCATTATAACAACTTTATACTATACTATAAATTAGATCTGAATTTTGGGGTTCCAGGTTGATCCAAGTCATGACAGGTTTCTCGCACCAAATCGGTGCTTAAAATAAGGCAAAAAGTCATTTCCGATATAAATGTTGGATGTCACGAATTTTGGATCTTCTTTATATAGCCCTCCCCCCATACTCATCTGCCATTTTGGAAGTGATAGCATGTGGGTGGGATTTTGGCTGCAATTCTGTGCTAAGGAAATCGCTTGTAGAAGGTTGGACAGGGTGACATAGACAACTTATATTGCAATAGCTCTAATTTTACTGCAGTTTATTTAGAGATCAGTATGTTAGAACTGTGTGTTAATCAATTGGGTGTCAGGGAGTGGAGAGTAAGCAAGCAGTGGCTACTGATTGTTGTAATACTATATTCTACTATATATAGCTGCCCAAGGGGCGGATTTTGAAGATATGTTCAGTGATGAATTCGGTGTAGGTATGTTCTGCTCTACTAAACAGGACGCTGTAGGATACATATCTGTCAGTTCCAGCAGCAGCAGGTGGGTCCAGCGGCATTATGTCTGCACAATACAGTGATATAATTGTGCAATATAATAAATAAGAAAAAAAACAGCATGGTTCCTCTCCTTCCCAACCTGATTAATCCTAGCGCACCCAGCCTAGGTTGGTAACAGCAAAATTGGGGGCGGGGGGAGTGGTTTCCCCTCAATGTTACTACAACCCGCAGTAGGCTTAGCCACCCGGGGCTGGTGGGACTGTAACAGGGGAACCCAGGCCATGGGTTCCCTCTGTCATAATGAGAAATCAGCCCCAGGCTGGTCAGCACAGGACTGGATCCACTAGGGAGTAGGGGTCCTCCAAAAAAATGAGGGTCCTCCGTAAGGGCACCCACCCACTTGATAAAAACACTAGGGCTCTTCCAAAACTCCTGTGCTCTGTCAGTGGGAAAAAAGTTCCAGGTTATAAATAGACCTTGAGGCTGTTATTTTTTCATTATGTGGCGGCAGCTTCTGAATATACAGGCTATTATGCATTGTCTGACAGGGTTTATTTTTTAACGACAATGAAAAAAAAAGAAGTTTGTTAGATCTTTATTGTTTAAAATCAACTTTTATTGGTTATTATTTTTTAAAACATATTTGATGGGTTAAAACAGCAAAATATAAGTGAAGTGTGTATATGTGAATGTTACGAGCCACGGCAGTGCCCAGCCGCCGCGACTCACTCACCCGCGTCCCGGCCGTCGCCATGGCGACCGGGACGTCATTTCCGGCCATAACCCGGCCGTTGCCGGGGCAACCAACAGACGCTTCAGAGCTGCGTCCCGGCAATAGGAGGAAGCCGGGCGCAGCGATTCTACAGCCTGTGGGCTAATTAATAGGGGCAGATCATAGGAGGCAATTACAGGCATTAGCCTGCAACTGTGCAGGCCAGGGGCAAGCCCTGATTGGCTCTATTAGTGACTGCTCTATTAACCTGCAGGAGTGTGTTCAACCTGTGATTGGTTCAGCTGGGTATTTAAGGCAATGAGGTCTGCTGCCTCATTGCCGGTTATAGCTTCTGTGCTCCAGTCTGCTGACCTGCTTGTTCCAGTTCCTGTATCCTGTATCTACGTTTGACTTCCCGTGTATGACCCTTGGCTTCGTATTGGACTTCGCTTGTGTTTCCTGTGACCCTGATCCTTGGCTTGTTTACCCGTTCTGCTGCTTTGCCTGTGACCTCTGACCTCAGCTTGTTCATCATTACTGTTACCTGCTGCCGGCCTTTGACCTCTGCGTGGACCTGACTCTTCTTGCCTGGGTTCTCCCCAGCCGGTACACACTTCACGACCCTCTGTCAGTCTGCAGCCCAGTCTGTCCCCACCATCAGGGGCTCCAGTGAACATCTGACTGGCAGAGTAGACTCCGGGTTGTGTTGTGCCGGCTGGAGGGGTTCCTAACATTATAACCGGCCCACTCACGGAGACAAGATTAGGATGGATGCAAGTGGATCCACACCGTCTCCGGCACAAACCCTAGCAGGCCATGTTGAGTCTTTGTATCAGATGATGCAGGGATTGGCTGAGCGTATGTCTGTTCAAGAAGAAGCCACAAAAGCTTCACAATCTCCTCCAGATCCCATCTGTGAGCCCAAAATGAATTTACCGGATCGGTTCTCCGGAAATAGAACCTTGTTTCGGAACTTCAGGGAGAGCTGCAAGCTCTATTTTCGGATGAGACCCCGCTCCTCCGGTTCAGAGCAGCAACGAGTTGGGATTATTATTTCCCTTCTACAGGGTGACCCCCAGTCTTGGGCGTTTTCTTTGCCACAGACCAGTCCGGCCATGCAGTCCGTAGACTCCTTCTTTGAGGCATTGGGTTTACTGTATGATGACCCGGATCGAGTGGCCTCCGCGGAAGCTCACCTACGGTCCTTGAAACAAGGCAGACGGTCGGCAGAAGAATACTGCGCGGAATTCCGTAGATGGTCACCTGACAGTGGATGGAACGACCCTGCCTTACGTAGTCAGTTCCGTGTCGGCCTATCTGAACAGATTAAAGATTCGCTAGTGCAATACCCGTCTCCTAGCTCTCTGGAGGATCTGATGCACCTCTCCATTAAAATTGACAGGAGATATAAAGAGCGGAAAACTGAAAAGGAAACGTCATCACCTCCATCCGCCTTTGTTCCTATCTCCCAGGATGGTGAGGAACCAATGCAATTGGGAGCATACCGTCTTTCCTCTGAGGAGAGAGACAGGAGACGGTCACAAGGCTTATGTTTATATTGTGGCGCAAGAGGCCACTTCTCCCGTTCTTGCCCAAACAAGTCGGGAAACGAGCATGCCTAAGGAACGAGGGGAGAGTTCACTTAGGTCTACAAATTGTCTCCCAGAAAAATGCACTATTGGTCCCTGCACAGCTCACGTTCAGTGCTCGTTCTACGAAACTATCAGCCTTCATTGACAGTGGAGCTGCTGGCAACTTCCTTGACATCGAGTTTGCCCGCTCTGCTGGGATTCCGCGGATTAAACTCCAATCTGCCATTACGGTATGTGGCTTAGATGGTAGTCCGTTGCCAGGAGGCAAGATTACTTGGGAGACCCCACCACTACAGTTGAACGTTGGCGCTCTCCATTCGGAATCCATAGTCTTACGTCTTATCGAATGTCCATCGGTTCCTTTAATTCTGGGCCACCCTTGGCTATCCTGCCATAACCCCGTCATGGATTGGGCAAAAGGAGAAATTGTCCAGTGGAGCCTCCATTGTACACAGTCTTGCTTGACACTACCTCTACGTATTATTCAGTCTATTCCGGAGCAGCTCCCTTCTCAGTATCATGACTACTGGGATGTTTTCTCCAAAAAGGCTGCTGACACACTACCACCGCACCGCAATTTCGACTGTGCCATTGAGCTCATTCCGGGCTCTAAATTACCCAAGGGACGCTTGTATCCTCTCTCCGGTCCAGAGACCAAATCCATGCAGGAGTATATTGACGAAAACTTGGAGAAGGGCTTCATCAGGCCATCCAAGTCCCCAGTAGGAGCAGGGTGTTTCTTTGTACCCAAGAAGGACGGTGGACTCAGACCCTGTATCGACTATCGAGGGCTGAACCTTATTACGGTTAAGAATACCTACCCCCTTCCCCTCATCTCCGTTCTTTTTGATCAATTAAGAGGAGCCACTATCTTCACAAAAATTGATCTTCGTGGAGCCTATAATCTCATACGTATTAGAGCAGGTGATGAGTGGAAGACGGCGTTCAACACGCTCTCGGGCCATTACGAATACCTGGTCATGCCGTTTGGCCTGAGTAATGCTCCTGCCGTATTTCAGGATTTGATTAATGAGGTGTTACGTGAGTTCCTGGGACACTTTGTTGTTGTTTACCTTGATGACATCCTCATATATTCAAAATCGTTGTCTGCGCACCAGGGTCATGTCAGACAAATCCTACAGAAATTACGGGAACATCACCTCTACGCGAAACTCGAGAAATGCGAGTTCGAGGTCCAGAAGGTATCCTTCCTCGGTTATCTAATCTCCTCAGAAGGTTTCTCCATGGACCCAACCAAGGTCCAAGCAATTCTGGATTGGATTCAACCGAATAACCTCAAGGCGGTCCAGAGATTCCTGGGATTCGCCAATTACTACAGGAGGTTTATTGGCGGCTTTGCTGATATCGTGGCTCCTATTGTCACCTTGACCCGCAAAGGAGGTGATCCAACTGTTTGGTCACAACAGGCAATAAATGCATTCAAAACCCTGAAGAAAGCTTTTGTGTCTGCTCAGGTTCTCAGACATCCGGATCCCAGGGTACCGTTTGTTCTTGAGGTAGATGCTTCTGACGTCGGTGCTGGGGCTGTCTTGTCACAAAAAGACCCCCAGACCCACCGCTTACATCCATGTGCCTTTTTTTCCCGTCAGTTCTCATCAGCGGAAACCAACTATGACGTGGGAAACCGAGAATTGCTGGCAATTAAATGTGCCTTTGAGGAATGGCGACACTGGTTGGAAGGCGCTGCACACCAGATCTCCGTTATAACGGATCATAAGAACTTACAGTATATACAGTCAGCCAAACGTCTGAACCCCCGACAGGCTCGGTGGTCGCTGTTCTTCACTCGGTTCAACTTTATTATCACCTATCGTCCTGGTTCCAAAAATATTCAAGCGGACGCCCTGTCTAGAAGTTTCCTGGCACATCATGCTCCGGTCACCTGCTCAGAGCCTATTGTTCCTGTGTCTATGATTCATGCCGGATTAACTCAAGATTTGAGCTGTACCTTACAAAGGTTCCAGAGGTTGGCTCCTGATAACACTCCGGCAGGATGTTTGTTTGTCCCAGTTCATCTAAGGAAGACAGTCCTTGCTGAGGCACACAACAGTCGGACTGCTGGGCATCCTGGAGTCTACAAAACACTGGAAATCCTTTCCCGTACTGTATGGTGGCCGTCTCTGTCTGCTGACGTCAAGAGTCACGTCCGGTCCTGTGAAGTTTGTGCCAGGAACAAAGTTCCCAGGACTCGCCCGGTAGGTCAGTTAGTTCCGTTGGCCGCCCCTGGTAAACCTTGGACACATCTGTCCATGGACTTTATTGTCGATCTGCCACCCTCTGCGGGACACAATACCATTTGGGTCGTGGTAGACCGGTTAAGCAAGATGGCACATTTCATTCCACTCACTAGGCTGCCTACTGCTCGAGATTTGGCAGTTTTGTTCATTCAACACATTTTCCGCCTCCATGGACTCCCTACAGACATCGTCTCCGATCGGGGTTCCCAGTTCATAGCGCAGTTCTGGAGATCATTCTGTACCCTCCTGGGAATCAAGGTCAGTTTATCATCTGCATACCACCCTCAGTCAAATGGGCAGACTGAAAGGGTTAACCAGTCCTTGGAGAAGTTCTTGCGATGCTACATATCGGAGTTCCATGACAACTGGTCCTCCTTGTTGCCCTGGGCAGAATTTGCCTGTAACAACTCCTGTCACTCATCCACGAAAACCTCTCCGTTCTTTTGCAATTATGGTTTCCACCCCAGATCTAACTCTTTGTATTCACTCCAGTCCGTTGGTATCCAGGAGATCCGTTCCACTGCCAGGGATCTCAGAGTTGTCTGGAAGAAAGTACATTCATCTTTAAAACAAGCCTCACTTGTTGCAAAAAAAATTTCGGACCGACACCGTACCCCCTGCTCCCTTAAGGTTGGCCAGAAAGTCTGGCTGTCTACAAAAAATATCAGGCTCAGACAACCTTGCAAGAAATTGGGCCCTAAGTTCATCGGGCCGTTTCTTATCATCAAGCAGGTGAACTCCGTCGCATTTAGGTTAAAAATTCCAGGCTCGTTAAGAATTCCAAACACCTTTCATTGTTCTCTATTGAAGCCAGTGCTTTATCCTGGTCAAGCCCAGTCTTCAAGTGTGCCTGGGAGAGGTTCCAGTGGGCCACAAAAATTTGTGATTCAAAAGGTCCTTGATTCTAAAAATGTTCAAGGACAGGTGCATTTCCTTATACAATGGAGGAATCGCGGATTAGAAGAGCGATCTTGGGTTCCGCGGAGACAACTTCATGCCCCAAAGAAACTGAAGGAGTTCTTCAAAAAATTCCCTAGGAAACCAGGATGTCGGGGTCCCTCGACCCCTCCTCAAGGGGGGGGTACTGTTACGAGCCACGGCAGTGCCCAGCCGCCGCGACTCACTCACCCGCGTCCCGGCCGTCGCCATGGCGACCGGGACGTCATTTCCGGCCATAACCCGGCCGTTGCCGGGGCAACCAACAGACGCTTCAGAGCTGCGTCCCGGCAATAGGAGGAAGCCGGGCGCAGCGATTCTACAGCCTGTGGGCTAATTAATAGGGGCAGATCATAGGAGGCAATTACAGGCATTAGCCTGCAACTGTGCAGGCCAGGGGCAAGCCCTGATTGGCTCTATTAGTGACTGCTCTATTAACCTGCAGGAGTGTGTTCAACCTGTGATTGGTTCAGCTGGGTATTTAAGGCAATGAGGTCTGCTGCCTCATTGCCGGTTATAGCTTCTGTGCTCCAGTCTGCTGACCTGCTTGTTCCAGTTCCTGTATCCTGTATCTACGTTTGACTTCCCGTGTATGACCCTTGGCTTCGTATTGGACTTCGCTTGTGTTTCCTGTGACCCTGATCCTTGGCTTGTTTACCCGTTCTGCTGCTTTGCCTGTGACCTCTGACCTCAGCTTGTTCATCATTACTGTTACCTGCTGCCGGCCTTTGACCTCTGCGTGGACCTGACTCTTCTTGCCTGGGTTCTCCCCAGCCGGTACACACTTCACGACCCTCTGTCAGTCTGCAGCCCAGTCTGTCCCCACCATCAGGGGCTCCAGTGAACACCTGACTGGCAGAGTAGACTCCGGGTTGTGTTGTGCCGGCTGGAGGGGTTCCTAACAGTGAATAAATCAAAATAGTGAAATTAAATTGCTGGGTACACTTCTTGATTAACATTTCTGTATTAGAAGGCTTATATTTTAGTAAAGCAAGTTCCAAAGAAATATTTGGGTTTTTTCAAGCTGCCAGAAAATAGGATTTTTTTTTCATCAACATTGGAATGATTTAAGGTGTTTTTTTTATGGACAACGGATCCTTGGATTAATTTTATGGTTTGCAGTTTACAAGATTTGGATCATTTGCCGATGAAGAACACAGATGTGATGAAGAACATAGATGTTGGTAAGTATTACTGGGTTTTTTTTATTTGTAAACAAATTTAATGGTGAAAACGAGGAGTGCAATCCACATTAACAGTTTGGGCATGCTAGTGCCTGTATTACTACAAGCACCAGGATGCCCAAACTGTTAATGGGCTTGCTAAAACCTGTAGTACACCAACAAAAAAAGGTATATTTTTATTAAAAACACCTTTATTACCCCACACCTACCACCAAGGGATGTGGGAGAGCCCTAGTGCCATAAGCACGGGGTTGGGTTCCCCTTTGGATGTGCCAGCATTTTTTTTTTGTGGACCCCAACTCCCTAGGCAGTCCAGCCCCATGTTAACCAGTCTGGGGCTGGTTAGTCATTATGGCAGGAGGACCCAACGCTGTGGATTCCCCTGCTATTGTGCCTCGAGCCCCAGCTGGCTAAGCCTAGTGCTGGTTGTAAAATCGGTGGACACCTCGCTTTTTTTTTGCCCCAATTTTGCTACTACCCACCTAGACTGGCAGCACTAGGGTTAATCTATTTTGGGGGTCACTCTAATTTTTTATTATTATTTATTTAAGCTAATATTCTATATTTCCAGCTGCACTTAGACTATACCCCTAGCTGAGCAGGAGATACGGCTAAACTACTCTTTTTCCTCTGTGCGCACGGGAACACCCTTACTGTACATTGACTATGTGCATCCGCTCATTCCCTACCCTGCTTCCTGAAATTGTAGGCTGTAGTAAGTGTGTATTACATTCTAAGATGAATTGCACTTTGCTGATTTCACTGGTGTATGGGCCGGTTCTGGGCATGCGGAGATTGATAGAGTGGAGAATACGCTCAAAATATGCACATATGTGCCTTGATGAATAAGGCCCAGAGTGATTTTTGACTCTGAGCAGCACACCCCCCAAAAACAAATATATTTATTGCTTTTAAAATTCCAAGTGGTTCAAGCTGAATGTAATTGTGAGAGAGACAGTATCAGTAACATCTTTAGTCATAAGTCAAAAAACAGGCCGCTGTTTGACTCTGAGCAGCACCCTCATCCCCCAAAGAAAGAAATGTATTTCTTCTATTAAAGTCCAAAGTGTTTCAATCTGAAAGCAATTGTGTGAGGGGCAGTATCAGTGACATCTTTCATACTAAGTGGGCAAAAAACAGGGTGATCTTTGATTCTGAGCAGTACACCACAGAAGAAAAGACATATATCTCTTGCTTTAAAATTCCAAGTGTTTCAAGTTGTATGCAATTGTGTGAGGGGCAGTATCAGTGCATCTTTAGTAGTAAGCAGCCAAAAAACAGGGTGCTCTTTGTCTCTGAGCAGCACCCCCCCCCCCATTTTAATTTTATTGTGGTGCATGGTCAGAAGAATTGTAAGGTCATTTTCCCACGTATCTCATTGGGTGGTCACCTGGTGTGGTGGCAGCTACAAGTAGCTCCAACTTCAAGTAGTTTTACTCCTCTTGTCAACCATGGATCACTCTACAGATCAGGAAAATCCCAGTATCAGTACTCACAGTAGTAGGACTTTATTGACCCCTACTAGTAAAAAAAATCATGGGGGAGCAAAGTGTGAAAAAGCATGCTCAAACTTCAAACACTGTTTGTCATTCCCAAAAAAAACATCAGCTCTTGAATTAAGGATTAAGGGAAAAGGTTCTGATGAATGTAGTGATGTGTTAAAAAAAAAACCACACAGTGGTAACACAAGACTTAGACCATACAAACATTTTGTTAGTATGCCTCCTGCTACTGCTGGTACACGTGCTAGAATGCCCATTGCAAAAGAGAGTGCCCAACATGATCATGCATCTTCCTTAACTTCCCATGCACCACCTTGTCATTCACAGTGTTGATCTGTCAACTCCAAACAGCCACATCAGTGCATGAAAAGAGCACTGAGCCTGAAGAACAAGTACTCACTCAGGGCCTGATTCATTAAGGATCTTAACTTAAGAAACTTCTTATTTAAGTCTCCTGGACAAAACCATGTTACAACGCAAGGGGTGCAAATTAGTTTTCTGTTTTGCACATAAGTTAAATACTGACTGTTTTTTTATGTAGCAAACAAATACTTGATAGCTTATTTGTACACTGAAATTTAAAGTTGATATTTGTGTGCTACATGAAAAAAAAGTCAGTATTTAACTTATGTGCAAAACAGAATACTAATTTGCACCCCTTGCATTGTAACATGGTTTTGTAAACTTTGTATTACTATCCACCCACACCTGGATTCTGTTTAACCTGGACTGTGTTCTGATTATTACCTGCAATTCCTGGATTGTGTTTGTTTATTGCATTGTTCCTTCATGTCCTACAACAGTGTGTTTGTGCTTCAATAAACATGTATATCCTTCACCTATTCTAGACTACTTTGCTATCAATACAAACACCCAGTTAATCATATCATCCAGTCAGTATGATCTAATATTGTGTGATGATGATCTTGACATCAGTGATGAGGATAACATTGTCAACAAAGAGGAAGATGACCACTGTTAGCCAAATGACCGTAAGTAATTTGTTTAAATCACGATCTAATCTCCCATTAATTAACCAACAACCAAAATGATCTCTTTTGTGGGGGCTCAAACAAATCAAGCACTTCAGCCACAAAATTATCAATCCCTTTAGCTGAAGTGCTTGCTTTGTTAAACTATGTGCATGTTCTTTTTAAGAAGAACAATTCCATTTTGCACTATTTATCATTATGGCCTTGGTCTTTCAATTTGTGTAAAATGCTATGCGATCGACAGCTAAAGATATATTCAGTCGGCATTCAGAAAGTCAACAAACTTAGGTAGAGAATTCAGATGCCCACAGTATTATTAGATCGACAATTCAAATGTCGACAGTATTATATGGTTAGTGAAAGGGTCACAGGTAGATATAGGGATAGGGTTAGGGATAGAATTAGTGATAGAGAGAGGGATATGGCTAGGGATATGGATGTTATTGTTGACCTATAACATTGTCTACATTTGAATTTTCAACCTAATAATACTGTCATTGTCATTATTGTCGACTGTCACGAAGGAGAATGCTGTACCTGCAGGTATTGGCACCGCTTCACTAGTAGGCGCGGAGTCTAACACGCCGCCGGTCTTCGCCAGGGACCCCCGCAAGGAAGTTTGGACTTTGCTGCGAACGACATGCAGGTCGCGGCCCTCCCAGGGAGCTTCATGCGAGGTGGCGAAGGTATCGTGGTTGTACAAGCTGGAGTCAGGAACCGAGCGGGCAGATGAAGTACAGAATCGGAAGGCAGAGAATGGTCAACAAGCCGAGGGCCATTCCGGAGAGAATAATGCAGAGCCAAGGAAGAATCCTATGGAGGGTCAGGAGGAGCCGGGTTGGTACACAGGGAAGCAATAGGAGAAATATATATATAACTATATATAACGCTGGAGGCTAGATAATAATATACTAGTTGCTCTGGCACCATTATGGTGTCAGAGCCATCCTTATATAGAGAGAGGAAGGTTCTCATTGGTAGCCAGAGGGCGGCGGTCAGATGCGCTGACCGCCGGCCGGAAGTCGCGCAGCGCGTTCTGTTGCCGTGGCAACGGACGCGCATGCACGCGGCAAGGACAGGAAGGGGCGTCTCCGTTGCCTAGCAACGGAGCGATCCGTGGGAGTAAAACGTCCATCCCCGGCCAGCGGGGATGCATGGGGACGGCGTCTGAAATCGACTTTCTAATCCTGTCTATGTTAGCGTGTCCACCATATAAGTGTTGATCATGTAACTGTCGAACATATGTATCAAACCCCTCCAGGTGGGAAGGACCAAGGACAATTCCATCTTACACCATTTAACATTATGGCCTTGGTAAATCTCCTATTAAATGTCTACTGATGCAGCCACCGTCCATCTAATGAGCTCTGATACTGCCTCTGCTGCTCCTCTCCAATATGTCACTGCTGTCCCTCTCCAATGTGTCATACTTGCTGCCTAACAATTACCTTTGTGGTGTATCTTCCTTTGTGAAATGACAATATTAATAGCTCTAGACATCTGTGATCAGTGGCGGGCTGGCCCGGGGTGGAGGGGGGCAGCGCCCCCCCCCCCCGGCCGCTGGGTTAGATGCCTATTAGGGCTGGGGGTAGGCCGATCGGCCGCCCCCCGGATGCAAAAAACAGTTTCTCCCCCCGCGGCCGCATCCAATGTCATCAGATGCGGCCGCGTCAGCGCACACGCGGCTGCATCACATGACAGGGGATGCGGCCGCCTGTGTGCCACCCGACCACACCTCTCCCAGCCCGCCCCTGTCTGTGATAAGGTTGATAATGAGGGTGATGACATTGTTACCACTGAGGAAGATGATCACTGTTTGACAAATGCCCATTAGTAAATTTATTCTCCAGTTCAACAATCAGCAACCATAATTTTCTCTTTTTTTGGGGTCCAAACAAATCAAAAATGCCTGGCTTGTTTATTAACATCTTTTAATTGGTCAAGAATATCAAGATACATGAAATGCAAAATATACTCAAATATGTAAGTTACAGAAAACTGTACAATTTACATATTTACCATTTGATAGATAAAGAAAAAACATAAATAGAAGAGCAATAGGGAGGACTGCTGTCCTTCTAACTGCCTCTTCACTTTCATGATGTATGCTGTCTAATGTTAAAAATATAGTGCACATAGTCTTTCTATCACCATTTTTCTTCTGGGGGTAGCCCATCTTCATATATCTACTGACCATCCTATCAGCCAGTAATTTGCCACTATGTTTCATTGGGATTGTAGCATGCTTTGCACAGAAAACTTAGTTGTTCAGAATTTCTTCAAAAATGAGAAGTCGGTGCAGGATATGCTATTTGTGGCCTATAAAATTTCCGGGTATTTTCTGCATTCAGCGACTGCATGTAGATCATTGTAGCAGCTAAAAAATGACCTGCCATGTCACTGAAGCATGCTACTATATATATATATATATATATATATATATATATATATATATATATATTTATATATATCTATCTACTATATAAATGCCTAGTGGCGTGTGTGAAAAAAAAAAAACAAGCTGCAGCGCCACCTGCTGGGCAGAGTTATACACTGACCTATATATTTCTTGAAGGAGAAGTGACAGTTGGGAGTGGTTGGTGGTTGCCGGGGGTGACAGTGGGGAGTTTTCAACACCTTAAGTAGCTTGATGAAGGATGTGGCGATGAAGATGAAGGATGAGGTGATAAAGAAAAATGATGAGGTGGTGACATTAGGACAAAACCACGTTAAAAAAGGGCGCTTGCGTCGGGAAGTAACGCTCTTGCATTGGGGAATAACTACACAAACACATAATATTATTGTGGAGAGACATAAAAAGTGTGTGAATAGGGTGCTGCTACAAATCTTTATCTTGCAAGGCTATTTTCCAAAGATCTAGATAGGTGGGCCCAAATTAACAGAATGATTGGGAACATGTTTCTAAATAGATTGAGGCAACAGTACATTCTATGTTGCAGCCATGACAGTACAGTTATCTCAGCTTCAAGTCCTTCATTTCAATGGAAAAAAAAGTGTGATAACCCATTTTTTTTTTGCTAGTGCTAATTGATAAATGCTTAAAGACTACCGATATTTTTAGCTTTTTCTACCCAAAAGGAGTTACAAGGGGCCTTTAAAATTTAATTTACTATAGTTGTTCTTGTTATTTATATATTTTTTTTTTATAAAAATTCTTGGTACCCTACATATGGCTAGTTGACTGATGTTTGAAAACCAGCTCAGAAGGTATCCACTAAATAGTGCTGTATAAATCCCACCTTGTATTAACATCTATCTACTATGCAATAGACATTGTAATACTCATCCACTTGCAGTAATAGTTTTCTTTTATGATATTACTCATGTTAGTTTCCAAACTGGAGTGCATTTAGGAATAATGATATACAGTAAAGTAATGAGACTTGCTGTGGCATTGTTACTCATTGGGGAAATATGTAGTGTATTACGTGAGTTAATGAATCAGTGACTGACATTTATTTTGATAAAATTAGACAAAATATTTCTCACTTACAGTTCATGTCATCCTTTACAGTAAATTCAAACATTTAGCCTAAACATTTATTATATTAATGAACAGCTGTCAATTACAAATACCCTCTGTTCAGCAAAGTCAGGCTAGGTTATATGCATATTGCAGATAGCAAAATATCCAAGAAAATTGTGAATACAGTTACGCTGAAGCCACAAATAATTGAAGATGAAAATAGGATATTTTTCACATTAAAGATAGATCAGGGAAGCCCCAGTGGAAAAGTTCATCCAGCTTGTCAGAGAAAAGTTATCAACTGAATACTTCCTTGCAAAAAATATGTGTGTTATCCAAGCTTCTTACACTTAATTCCCAAGATATACATGTATACCAATTCCTCTTGGAAGATTCTCCCTGCATCTTTTATGTTTAATCACAGAGAATATTGGAAATGCCAACCTCCCTAACCAAATAAAGAGGATGAGACTTAGCTGACATTTATGCACTCATTCCATTATTAAGACATGCAATGGTAATCTGTAATATTTCTGAAGAGTAATTTACTTTTTGCCAATGATCAAATGCATTTATAAAATACAATAAACCACCTCAATTGATCTATTAATTTGTTTTACACATTGGAACAAGCTCTGTTGGTGTTTTTAGGTGTTGAGCACCCCCAATATTTGTTTTGGTGCTGCCACTATCTACATGTCTATGTATGGAATTTTTCAGTCATATGAGGGGGTTAGAGGATCACACCCAATCATGTTTAAAAGTTGTCTTTTATGGCTGTAAATACATTTTTGAGCACATACAATTTTAGAAGTGTTATTACTTTTATTGTCTGTGAGCAATTGGAAGCATGCATAATAGGTCGATAAAAGCAAGCTAGTTGTTCGGCAGAGCAATTTCTCTCGAACACTCATTCAGTTGCATCCAAATCTTATTATACAAAGTTGCTGAAATGCCACAGGGGAAAACAAATTTGTCAGGCTGTAGAATAGATAGTTAAAGAAACAGACTAGTACTGAAAGAAGCAATAACTATGAAAACTATACCAGATACAGAAGCTTGCAACTTTTATTGGCAGAATCAGCAAAATTATATAATTGTTCAGCTACCTGATTTGTTATTCTACTGCTCCTGATAATGCCATTGAAAAAGATGAGATAGGAATCATCTTGTACATGTTCCTCCTCCTTTTTCATACCCTGTTCCTCATCAGACATAATAGAAGAATGATTAAATGTATCATTTGGGCAGCATGGTGGCTAAGTGATTAGTGCTTCTGCCTCACAGCACTGGGGTCATGATTTCAATTCCCGACTATGGCCTTATCTGTGTGGAGTTTGTATGTTCTCCCCATGTTTGCATAGGTTTCTTACAGGTGTTCCGGTTTCCTCCTACACTCCAAAAACATACTGGTAGGTTAATTGGCTGCTATCAATTTGACCTAATTCTGTGCGTGTTAGAGAATTTAAACTGTAAGCTTCAATGGGGCAGAGACTGATGTGAATGAGTTCCCTGTACAGAGCTGCACAATTAGTGATGATGATTCACTATTTTTCATAGTTTAGCTTATAAAATTATTTTTTATGTATACACACAGAGATCTGGATGTGATCAATTATTTCTGCCAACAGCAGTTATAAATCTGTAATAAGAACTATTTATTTTAATTTAATTAATCCCAGGCTTTAATACTACCTAGTTTGCTGCTTACTAGTTGTTACTAGTAATCGGTTATGAAGGCTATGACACTGTTCAAAAGAGACTGCCTGCATCCTGGTACAAAGATTCTTGGTGAGGAGTTCAGCCATCTCATTAGTGTGTATTTCAGCTAGTTAATTTGTGGAATCATAAAGTTGTGTAATTATATGTCCCTTAAAGAAGATGAAAAATGCATTGGTGATAGTGAAAGGCTAAGGAAAAGTGGTACAGTTTTAAATTCTATGTGAACAAATGCTCACAATTTATGAAATAAGCTTCCTGAGCTTATTTCAATCATGCAAAGAAATAGTTTAGATCTTAGAAAAAGAAGGAGGTGTAGTTGCATGGGGGCCTGTCAATAGAGTAATGGCGGAGGAAGGAGACAGGGTTGCATCCCATCTAGGCTGAATGCAAAGCACCAGCTTTTTATAAAGCTGTGCTCACAGCCTGCAAGTGCCCCCAATGTGCCGCACTGGGTTCCGAGATGAATGTGTCTGTGCCACCTTGTGACTTTACCCTTTTACAGTGTACAGTGTTTTAATCACTATGTATATTCGTGTCTGTTTTATGTCTGATGAGGTTTGTCAAGTAAAGCATTTTCTCCATTGCAGACTTATGAGTGTGCCCTGTTATATAACGTTTACAGTGTAGAAAAGCACAAAAGATAATTGAAACTTTTTTATACTTAAGGTACTAACTTGTTGAAAATGTCAGTGATGCATTTGGTGATATAAGAAACCACTCTAGTATTTTATGTAATCTAACTTTTATAAAGAATATCTTCAATATTTTATGTGAATACCACCATACAGATATTTTTTCTTTTGAAAGCACAATGAATTAGCTTTGAATTTGGTCTTGCTTTATTTGATAAAATCTTAATCCTATCTTGAAATTTTACTTTATTGAACAATATGGTCTAGACACAAGCCATACTCACCATAAAAAGACAATTTTAAAGTAAAAACTGTGACAAGGAATGCAAAGAGCAAAAAGGGCTTCTACTTCCTTAACAATTTTTTTTATCAACAGCAATATTATAATTTACCTCCGCTGCTTCTAGCCCTTCCTGTGAACCTATGGCTAATCTATCAAATACTGTAAAGGTCACATGTGAAAGACATATACAGATGCTTCCTATCTTTACTGCTTAGTTATAATAATGCATTGAGCAGTCTGAGAAGTAAACTTACTTTTCACTTCCTATAAACGGGCTGATGCAGAGTGAGATGTACACTAGTGTGAAATTGCTCTGTGGATGTCCAGTAAGTGGGAGCATGTATATGCGCCTAGGTAGATTTATGATAACCTGGCACTTAGTCCCATCTGCACCTAAAGAGTCGGGAAGCATAGGCTGAGTACAGAAAAGGTGTGTTGCTGCTCATGCAAACCTTTAGAAACACACATATACTCCTGTTAAGAGACATATGTTTGCACCCACTACAGGGAATTTTTCTGTGCTCATTTTTTTATGAATAATTTACACCCAAATTGCACCCTGTATAGAAAGGCTGCAAAGAAGGGGAGAATACAGCATTGCCGAGCACAAAAGCAAAATTTGGTGGCTCAGAAGAGCCACTCGCTGCTGTAGCAATAGTTCTGACATGGCTGCAAAATATTGGTCCTATTTATCTATGTACTGAAATAAAATTTACTAGGTCATGATATTCATGTCTTTTGGTATACACACATTTATTGTAGGTGATAAATATACTTACAACTAGAGATGGGCGGGCTCGGTTTTCCGATAACCGAGCCCACCCGAACTTAGGGTATTAAAGCCAGCTCGCGAGCCGGCTCGGTATTGTCGAATGCGTTCGGGCATGAAAACAAGGCAAAGCGTCGTCATTGCATCGTCGGATCTCGCAAGACTTTCATTCTATAAATTACGCCCGAAAACGGGACCCGGTGCCATTTCACAGAGAGACACTGAAGGGGTAGCAGGGTTCTTAGCAGTCTCCAGTGCAGTTAGACAGCGTTATTAATACAAATGAAAGAGAAGTGTTGGCAGTGTTCTTCCAAGTCTTCAGTCACATTGTACTGTGGCAGAGCTCATCCAGAAATAGGAGAATGAGAATGTAATAGGCTGGCATTGTTGTTCACAGAGCTCACCTAGAAACAGAAGGGGTAACAACAGTGTTCTTGTCACTCTTCAGTTTCAGTGTCATTGCCTACACAGAAACAAAAGGGAAAGGAGGGACATAATAGAAACTTTGAACTATATAAATAATTCCTTCTCTCAGCTACATCCCAGCACCTGCAATCTACAGTCACCATTCTCATCCTCATCAGTGTGTACATCATTGTTGCTCACACAATATTAATTATTCCATGCTGTAAGACTATATTACAGAAGTCTCTGTACTTTGATGTAATTGCCAGCAAAGGACTTTATCATGGAATTTGTAGTACATATTAAGCCAAAGCTGTCACGGTTTTGGGGCAATTCTTTTAGACCAGAGCAGATGTTGAAATGTTGTGCAGACTCAGCTATCACCACCACTGGGTCTCGTGGTAAAGCTAATTTTTTCCTAGCTGCAGTCACAAAAGAAACTGAAGGAGTATACCTTGTGGTGTCATGTACCACTTGAGCTGTCAACTGGCTGACCAGCAACATTTTGCATCTCTTGAGATATGTGTCATTTGGAAATAAATATAACACATAATTCTTAAACCTAGGGTCAAGCACACTCGCCAAAATGTAGTGATCAGATTTAAAAATGTTGATAACTCTTAGATCCTGGCAAAGCGAATAAAGTACTTGATCTACCAGTCTGATATTCACCATTTTTTTGCCAAAAGCCTAATTAAGGTAATCAAGGTAGCTGTGCTGAACTCAATTTACACTAGACTTTTTATATTACTTTCAGGACCATAAACAACACTGAAATTATTCTCCACTGCGCTGGACTAAAATACATTCCCCTTTTTTCCCATTGGGTGTAGAGTAAGTGTGGATGGCCTTTCACTGTTCCTCCATCCACATAAGCATACAAAGGTAGAATTCCACATTGTTTCCACCTCTTGCTTCAGTTGGTGACAGGGTAAATTGTACTATTGTGGTAGAAGCTGCAATCTCCTACATGGTGTTGGAGAATGGCAGTAAAGTCCAGAAATTTTTCCAGCCACAGACAGCATCTCCTGCACAACCCTGTCATCATCCTCATCAGCAGCAGCTTATTATATAGTGCCAGTAATTGTGCTGCGCTGTACAGAGCAGATGAGAACTAAGCAGAAACCATGATAGGTTATGTTAGTTATGTAGATAGTTACAAGATATAGTTATAAGCTAGGTTAGTTATGTAGATAGTTATAAGATATAGTTATATTTTATGTTAGGTATGTAGTAGAGATGAGCGCACTCGGATTTTGTGAATCCGAGCCCACCCGAACCTTTCCGATCCGAGTCGGATCCGAGTCGGATCAGAGACAGATCCAGGTATTGGCGCCAAATGAAAACTTGAAACCGAGGCTGTGAGTCATAATCCCGCTGTCGGATCTCGCGATACTCGGATCCTATAAATTCCCTGCTAGTCGCCGCCATCTTCACTCGGGCATTGATCAGGGTAGAGGGAGGGTGTGTTAGGTGGTCCTCTGTCCTGGTAGATCTTGTGCTGTGCTGTTTAGTTCTGTGCTGTGCTGTGCTGTGTTCTGCAGTATCAGTCCAGTGGTGCTGTGTGCTGTGCTCTGTCAATTTTGAGTTCAGTGGTGCTGCTGGGTCCTGTGCTGTGTCCTGTTCAGTCCAGTGGTGCTGTGTCCTGTGCTCTATGCTTCTAAGGGCATAGTTATTTTCCCCCATTATTCCCAAGTAAATGCAAAAAAATTATTTAAAAAAAAATTAATTACAACAAAATTTGCAAAACCAATCCTTCAGTATAAGCCCATTGGTACTGCAATATTACCAAGTTCACACATTCAACAGTAAAAGTCCAGTGGTGCTGCTGGGTCCTGCGCTATGTCCTGTTCAGTCCAGTGGTCCAGTGGTCCTGTGTCCTGTGCTTCTAAGGTCATAGTTATTTCCCCATTATTCCCAAGTGTTTAAAAAATGTAAAAAAAGTTATAAAAAAATGCAAAAAAATAATTAAAAAAAAAATTAATTACAACAAAATTTGCAAAACCAATCCTGCAGTATAAGTCCACTGGTACTGTCTGCAAAATTACCAGGTTCACACATTCTGCAGTATCTTGTGCTACATATAATGGAGACCAAAAATTTGGAGGATAAAGTAGGGAAAGATCCAGACCCACTTCCTCCTAATGCTGAAGCTGCTGCCACTAGTCATGACATAGACGATGAAATGCCATCAACGTCGTCTTCCAAGCCCGATGCCCAATCTCCTAGTACAGGGCATGTAAAATACAAAAAGCCCAAGTTCTCAAAAAAAAGCAAAAAGAGAAACTTAAAATCATCTGAGGAGAAACGTAATGTTGGCAATATGCCATTTACGACACGTAGTGGCAAGGAACGGCTTAGGCCCTGGCCCGTGTTCATGACTAGTGGTCCATCTTCACCCAAGGATCTTAGCCCTCCTCCTCCTCCCCCCCCTACAAAAAATTGAAGAGAGTTATGCTGTCAGCAACAAAACAGCAAACTCTGCCTTCTAAAGAGAAATTATCACAAATCCCCAAGGCGAGTCCAAGGTTGTTGGTGGTTGTCAAGCCTGACCTTCCCATCACTGTACGGGAAGAGGTGGTTCGGGAGGAGGCTATTGATGATGTAGCTGGCGCTGTGGAGGAACTTGATGATGAGGATGGTGATGTGGTTATTGTAAATGAGGCACCAGGGGGGGAAACAGCTGATGTCCATGGGATGAAAAAGCCCATCATCATGCCTGGTCAGAAGACCAAAAAATGCACCTCTTCGGTCTGGAGTTATTTTTATCCAAATCCGGACAACCAATGTATGGCCATATGTAGCTTATGTAAAGCTCAAATAAGCAGGGGTAAGGATCTTGCCCACCTAGGGACATCCTCCCTTATACGTCACCTGAATAACCTTCATAGTTCAGTGGTTAGTTCAGGAACTGGGGCTAGGACCGTCATCGGTACAGGGACACCTAAATCCCATGGTCCAGTTGGATACACACCAGCAACACCCTCCTCGTCAACTTCCTCCACGATCTCCATCAGATTCAGTCCTGCAGCCCAAGTCAGCAGCCAGACTGAGTCCTCTCCAATACGGGATTCATCCGAGGAATCCTGCAGCGGTATGCCTACTACTGCCACTGCTGATGTTGCTGCTGTTAGTCGGTCATCTTCCCAGAGGGGAAGTCGTAAGACCGCTAAGTCTTTCACAAAACAATTGACCGTCCAACAGTCGTTTGCCATGACCACAAAGTACGATAGTAGTCACCCTATTGCAAAGCGTATAACTGCGGCTGTAACTGCAATGTTGGTGTTAGACGTGCGCCCGGTGTCCGCCATCAGTGGAGTGGGATTTAGAGGGTTGATGGAGGTATTGTGTCCTCGGTACCAAATCCCGTCGAGATTCCACTTCACTAGGCAGGCGATACCAAAAATGTACAGAGAAGTACGATCAAGTGTCCTCAGTGCTCTGAAAAATGCAGTTGTACCCACTGTCCACTTAAACACGGACATGTGGACAAGTGGTTCTGGGCAAACGAAGGACTATATGACTGTGACAGCCCACTGGGTAGATGCATCGCCTTCCGCAGCAACAGCTGCATCAGTAGCAGCATCTACAAAATGGCTGCTCGTGCAAAGGCAAGCAACATTGTGTATTACAGGCTTTAATAAGAGGCACAACGCTGACAACATATTAGAGAAACTGAGGGAAATTATCTCCCAGTGGCTTACCCCACTTAGACTCTCATGGGGATTTGTGGTGTCAGACAATGGCAGTAACATTGTGCAGGCATTAAATATTTCCAGCACGTCCCATGTTTTGCACACACCATTAATTTGGTGGTGCAGCATTACCTCAAGAGTGACAGGGGTGTGCAGGAGATGCTTGCGGTGGCGCGCAAAATTGCTGGACACTTTCGGCATTCAGCCAGTGCCTACCGCAGACTAGAGGCACATCAAAAAAGCATGAACCGGCCCTCCCATCACCTCAAACAATTATTATTATTAATATTTATTTATAAGGCGCCACAAGGCATCCGCAGCGCCGTACAGAGACAAACAAAATCACAATACAATGGGAGACAGCACAGTACAGTAAACACAGCAACTCAGTACGCTCAATGCACAGCTAGAGAGGGCGGGGAAGGGGGAGGGAGGATCCGCAAACGACGGGGCCCAAGAAGGAGGGCGCGGAAGACAGGGAGACCCCCAGGGGGGAGGAGGGAGCGAGAGTGGACGTGGGGTGGAGGACCCTCGAGGAGGAGGGCTAAGTAGCTGGAGAGCAGAGTTAGAAGTGGTAGAAACAGGAGGAGAGATGGCCCTGCTCAGAGGAGCGTACAATCTAAGGGGAGGGGTGGACAGACAGAGAGACGCAGGGGAGAGAGGGAGAGTAGGGGGACAGAGGCAGAAGATAAGGTAGGAAGTTAAGTGGGAGACAGAAAGGCTTTACAAACAAGAGGTTGTGACGCGCTGGAACTCCACCCTCTATATGCTGCAGAGGATGGAGGAGCAGCAAAAGGCCATTCAGGCCTACACAGCCACCTACGACATAGGCAAAGGAGTTGGGATGCGCCTGAGTCAAGCGCAGTGGAGACTGATTTCCGTGTTGTGCAAGGTTCTCCAGCCGTTTGAACTTGCCACACGAGAAGTCAGTTCCGACACTGCCAGCTTGAGTCAGGTCATTCCCCTGATCAGGCTGTTGCAGAAGCAGCTGGAGAAAGTGAGGGAGGAGCTGGTAAAGCATTGCGACCCAACAAAGCATGTAGCTCTTGTGGATGAAGCCCTTCGTACGCTTTGCCAGGATCCGAGGATGGTCACTCTTTTAAAGTCAGAGGAATACATTCTGGCCACCGTGCTCGATCCTCGGTTTAAAGCGTATGTTGTGTCTCTGTTTCCGGCGGACACAAGTCTACAGCGATGCAAAGACCTTCTGGTCAGGAGATTGTCCTCTGAAGAGGACCGTGACATGTCAACAGCTCCACCCTCATTTTCTTCCACATCTATGGCTGCGAGGAAAAAGCTCAGTTTTCCTAAAAGAGCCGCTGGCGGGGATGCTGATAACATCTGGTCCGGACTGAAGGACCTGCCAACCATTGCAGACATGTCTACTGTCGCTGCATTGGATGCTGTCACAATTGAAAAAATGGTGGAGGATTATTTTGCTGACACCATCCAAATAGACATGTCAGACAGTCTATATTGTTACTGGCAGGAAAAAAAGGCAGTTTGGAAGCCCATGTACAAACTGGCTCTATTTTACCTGAGTTGTCCCCCCTCCAGTGTGTACTCGGAAAGAGTTTTTAGTGCAGCGGGGAACCTGGTCAGTGAGCGGCGAAGGAGGTTGCTTCCTCACAACGTTGAAAAAATGATGTTTATAAAAATGAATAATTAATTCCTCAATGAAGTACAGCACTGCCCTCCAGATAGTACAGAGGGACCTGTGGTTGTGGAGTCCAGCGGGGACGAATTGATAATGTGTGAGGAGGAGGAAGTACACACTGTAGGGGGAGAGGAATCAGAGGTTGAGGATGAGGACGACATCTTTCCTCAGTAGAGCCTGTTTAGTTTGTACAGGGAGAGATGAATTGTTATTTTGGTGTGGGAGCCCAAACAAACAAACCAATCATTTCAGCCACAGTTGTTTGGTAGGCCCTGTTGCTGAAATGCTTGGTTTGTTAAAGTGTGCATGTCCTATTTCAACAACATAAGGGTGGGTGGGAGGGCCCAAGGACAATTCCATCTTGCAACTATTTTTTTGGCATTATGTGACCATTCAACAGTCGTTTGCCATGTTCAAAAAGTAAAAGAAAATGTCAACAAATTACAAAAATGTAATCAAAAGTTAAATGCCCTGTCATTATTTAAAATAAGAGGGTTTGACGTGCTAGAATTAGTGTAGTGTTAATATGTTATAAACACTACACTTGGAACTTGGAGGAGGTATTGTGGGCCAGGTATCAAATTTAGTACCGGGGCCACCCCACTACACAGTCCAGATTTTTTTTGGGGGAAATTCAGACCCGTGGAGGGTTTTTTATTAATTATATTGTGGTGACCACTTCTCTACGCAGTCCAGATACATTTATTGGTGCGATTCATACAAGTTCAGGGTTTTTAAATTATATTGTGGTGACCCACTCCTCTACACAGTACAGGTACATTTTTTGGTGCGATTAAGACCAGTTGATGGTTTTCTTATTATATTGTGGTGACCCACTCCTCTACGCAGTCCAGATACATTTATTGGTGCGAATCATACAAGTTCAGGGTTTTTAAATTATATTGTGGTGACCCACTCTTCTACGCAGTCCAGGTACATTTTTTGGTGCAATTAAGACCAGTTGATGGTTTTCTTATTATATTGTCGTAACCCACTCCTCTACGCAGTCCAGGTACATTATTCGGTGCGATTCATACCAGTTGATGGTTTTCTTATTATATATATTGTGATGACCCACTCCTCTACGCAGTCCAGGTACATTATTGGTGCGAATCATACAAGTTCAGGGTTTTTAATTTATATTGTGGTGACCCAATCCTCTAATCAGTCCAGGTACATTATTCGGTGCGAATTCGAATCATACAAGTTCAGGGTTTTTAAATTATATTGTGGTGACCCACTCCTCTACGCAGTCCAGATACATTTATTGGTGCGTTTAAGACCAGTTGATGGTTTTCTTATTATATTGTGGTGACCCACTCCTCTACGCAGTCCAGATACATTTATTGGTGCGAATCATACAAGTTCAGGGTTTTTAAATTATATTGTGGTGACCCACTCCTCTACACAGTCCAGATACATTTATTGGTGCGATTAAGACCAGTTGATGGTTTTCTTATTATATTGTGGTGACCCACTCCTCTACGCAGTCCAGATACATTTATTGGTGCGATTCATACAAGTTAAGGGTTTTTAAATTATATTGTGGTGACCCACTCCTCTACGCAGTCCAGGTACATTATTGGTGCGAATCATACAAGTTCAGGGTTTTTAATTTATATTGTGGTGACCCACTCCTCTACGCAGTCCAGGTACATTATTCGGTGCGATTCATACCAGTTGATGGTTTTCTTATTATATATATTGTGGTGACCCACTACTCTACGCAGTCCAGGTACATTATTGGTGCGAATCATACAAGTTCAGGGTTTTTAATTTATATTGTGATGATCCACTCCTCTACGCAGTCCAGGTACATTATGCGGTGCGAATGCGAATCATACAAGTTCAGGGTTTTTAAATTATATTGTGGTGACCCACTCCTCTACGCAGTCCAGATACATTTATTGGTGCGATTAAGACCAGTTGATGGTTTTCTTATTATATTGTGGTGACCCACTCCTCTACGCAGTCCAGATACATTTAATGGTGCGAATCATACAAGTTCAGGGTTTTTAAATTATATTGTGGTGACCCACTCCTCTACGCAGTCCAGGTACATTATTGGTGCGAATCATACAAGTTCAGGGTTTTTAATTTATATTGTGGTGACCCACTCCTCTACGCAGTCCAGGTACATTATTGGTGCGAATCATACAAGTTCAGGGTTTTTAATTTATATTGTGGTGACCCACTTCTCTACGCAGTCCAGGTACATTTTTTGGTGCGATTAAGACCAGTTGATGGTTTTCTTATTATATTGTGGGGACCACTCCACTACGCAGTCCAGAAAGATACATCGTTGCAACGTTTTGGACTAATAACTATATTGTGAGGTGTTCAGAATACACTGTAAATTAGTGGAAATGATTGTTATTGAATGTTATTGAGGTTAATAATAGCGTAGGAGTGAAAAAAAGCCCAAAAACTTGACTTTTGAACTTTTTATGCTTTTTTCAAAAAAAATCCGAATCCAAAACCTTAAATCCGAACCAAAACCTTTCGGCAGGTGTTTTGCAAAACAAATCCGAACCCAAAACATCGCGGAAATCCGAATCCAAAACACAAAACACGAGACACCAAAAGTCGCCGGTGCACATCTCTAGTATGTAGATAGTTATAAGATATAGTTATAAGTTATGTTAGCTCACGTCAGTCCCTACCTCACACACAAATGCAGCCAATTAACCGACTAGTATGTTTTAGGGCTGTGGAAGAACACCGCAAAGGCACCGTGCTGCAAGGTCTGAACTTACAAGAAGATGCCTCAAGGAAAGTTGCAGAACTAGCACTCATACAGAAAGGCCTGACTCTTTCCTTGCTACTGCGTGTGTAATGGCATGTTGGCAATTAAATTTTTTTCTGCAGTTAACTTTGCCTTGATTACAGGTGATTTTTAATTTACCAAGGAAAATTTAGTTTTTTTACATTTTAGTTTCCCTCACTTTAAAAACACTATGCACCTCAGTCTTTAACATACACTTTAGCAGATGACGTACAGGCATTCCTATCATCATGACTGGTGCCAGCAGCTGCTTGGTGCTCCTGGTCTTTTCTCGACTGATGTGAATCCATATCGATGGCACAGTACAATGTCAGTACACTTTAAAGAACACTGCCAGGCCTATTAATAATGCTATGGCACAATACAATGTGAGTAGAGACTTTGAAAACTAAATTCAAGGCCGATTACTTCTGTTGAAGCACTAAACATTGGCAACTATTTGGGGGTGAGCTATGGCACAGTCTTTTGGGCAAAAGTATATGAAAATCATATTGTGACCTGTGAGGTATTAAAAATTGACTGAAAATGACTGGAAATTAGTGTTATTGAGGTTAATAATAATGTAGGTACAAAATAGTAGCTAAATTATGTGATTTTTGCCCAAAAAGTGGCATTATGCCCAAAACTGCAAAACAAAACCAAAACCAAAACACTCTAGGGCGGTTTTGGCAAAACCAAAACCAAAACCCGAAGGTAATCCAGATCCAAAACCAAAACCAAAACACGGGGGTCAGTGAGCATCTCTACTTACAACAGACCTTTATCAAATCCCAGAATTGTTTCACAAACTGTCTATCCCTATATGGCATTATTATAATAATAATTATTCAAACATATATCACCCCACCTGCATCAAACCCCTTTAATTATATTGCTTCATAACCACTCCACCCCTTCTAATTAATATTCATGAACTTATTTCCCAGCTGCATTCCTAAGCTGCAATATCCTGAACTGTTCAGCACAAAATAAGAACATTTAATTCTTATAATCATGTTCTCTACCTGCCAGTACTTCTGCTTCAATTAGGCAGTGAAATGTCACTAAATCCCCCCTTCCCCAACACACATCTCCTTTCCTTATTTTATTCTAGTACTGCATAATATAGAAATATAGCAAACCTTAAACACATCACATGTCCTGTCACTGTTCAGATTTTTTAAATGTCCCCTATGGAATAAATATTAAGCTCCCCATTCCCAGAGAAATCTCTGTTGTATTAATTTTAAACAACTTTCCACATTATCCTGTCCTCAGCTGGCACCCCACATAGGAATCACACCTAAACAGCAGCCCTTGATCAAGTGGTAACAACTACCCTTTCTTCTTAGTGTCAGCAATAGTCTTAGTTGTGACACACTAAACAATTGCGCTGCTTTCAAAAATTCTCCTGTAAAGTAGAACATCATTGGTGAAAGCCTTGAATATTTTTTATGACTTCCTCAAATATACTGCTATCTACCACTTCTATCAAAATGCTTTGGACATTCCCAAACAAACATGCTTCCAATCTCTCATCTTCACTTAGTCTTCTAACCACAAATTACACATTTAAATCTCTTCTCAACCCTCCCTACACTAACCCCTCTGACCACCACAAATGTGCATTCTATTTCAAGGACAAGATTAACAAGATCTGAAATTAAATGGTATCTAAGTAACAAATTACTCAATGTCTCTCTTGCACCCGCCAGGTCCTTCTCTTCATTTCATCCCTTTTCTTCTCCTCTCACTCTGCTGTCCACTCAAACATTTTTCCTTTCAAATCAGTCATTCACTGTCTTATCCCAGCCTTAGCTAAATCTGTAATCTATCCCTATTCACTGATCATTGCATCATTATTTATGCATGCAGTTGTAAGTAGGTGTGTGCACCGGCCACTTTTGGTGTTTTGGGTTTTGGGTTCTGATTTGTTTTGCCAAAACACCCAACGAAAGATTTTGGTTCTGATTTTGGGTTTTGGGTTCTGATTTTTTTAAAAAAAAGCATAAAAAGTGCTAAAATCCATATTTTGTTTTTTTTTTCCACTCCTACACTATTATTAACCTCAATAACATTCATTTCCACTAATTTCCAGTCTATTCTGAACACCTCACACCTCACAATGTTGTTTTTAGTCCAAAAGGTTGCACCGAGGTAGCTGGATGTCTAAGCTAAGTGGGCGTCACAAACACGTGGCCCATCGTAGGTGGCTGTGTAGGCTTGAATGGCCTTTTGCTGCTCCTCCATCCTCTGCAGCATATAGAGGGTGGAGTTCAAGCGCGTCACTACCTCTTGTTTTAGTTGATGGCAGGGCAGGTTCATGCTTTTTTGATGTAGCAGGAACAGTGAACGTAGTTTAATATCTGATACTAATATTTCTGCACTGCAGGAACAGTGAGCGTACTTTAATATCTGATACTAATATTTCTACACTGCAGGAACAGTGAACGTAGTTTAATATCTGATACTAATATTTCTGCACTGCAGGAACAGTGAACGTAGTTTAATATCTGATACTAATATTTCTGCACTGCAGGAACAGTGAACGTAATTTAATATCTGATACTAATATTTCTGGACTGCAAGAACAGTGAACGTAGGTATTGCAGTAGTAATATTTGTGGACTGCAAGAATATATTGCACTAGAATTTTTTTTATACTTTTTAAATAATTTTTTTATATATTTTTTTAATTATTTTTGTATAATTTTTTTAAAAAAATTTTAAATTATTTTTCTATAATTGTTTTTTTTATGATTTTTGGATAATTTTAAAATAACTATGGACTTAGCAGAACAAAGCACAGGACAAAAGTACCACTGGACTCAGCAGGACACTGAAAATCTGGAATGACTTTTTACCTTCTAGTGCTCTGTATAGTGATTGTAACATGGGCACTCCTGCTGCTGGGAGCTGCATCCTTTAAGCACACAAACACATTTTAATATAAAAAGGGTTTTTACTAATAGCAGGAAATACAGACAAGTAGCATTTAATTATGTGTAAATGGGTATTTATCTGCCTGCAGTATACTCTACTTCTTCCCCGACAAAAAGACTCTGTACAACCCACTCTGGATTCCTGACTACTAGCACTCCAAGAAATACATTAATTGCTTTTTCTTTTTACTCCTAATAAATTTCTGCTTGTTGTTAGTAACTCATTTATGTCATTACACTAGAATCTGTCAGCATACCTAAAACTATGCTGGATGTACCTAAAATTGTGCAAAAGGCTTCTCACTGAAGATATATATATATACAGGGGCTCCCAAACCACAACCTCCCTCTTCACTAAACGCAGGCAGAATGAATATGGCGGCCGCGAGCGGGGAATTTATGACATCCCAGTCTCGCGAGATCCGACGCGAGACTTGGATGTCATAGCCTCGTTTTGGATTCATTTGGCGGGCGGAAGTTCCCGAACAGTGCTCGGATCCCGACGGATCCACACTGTTCGGGTGGGCTCGGATTTGCGAAATCAGAGCCCGCTCATCTCTAGTTGTAAGTGCTATTGAAATAACTAATTCTGATCAAAGTTCTGTCCAATCATTCAACTTCCATTCCCTTTCACGTCTACTGAGAAGCCTGACGACTCTGTCTTCATGTGCTTCCTTTCCTCACACAACTTATTGGGCTTTCTTTAGTTCAAGTTTCAATCCCAACACTCCGTAGACACTCCAGCAATGTGGTCACTCCAGTAATGTGGACACTCCAGCAATGTGGTCACTCCAGTAATGTGGACACTCCAGTAATGTGGTCAATTATTTGATCACTGCTAAATCTAAATTCCAGTTACAGAACTTTTTTTCAACTTCACCTACTTTGAGGGATTTTCTCCATTGTATCACAAGACCATAGGCTCTCACTTTCAAGCAATCCCTGAAAACTCATCACGTGCTTACCATAAAATACACACATATACTGGGCAGATTTAGAGTTCAGCTAGGATAATCTCCCTCTCAATTCTAAATTTGTCCACATATTTTAAATTTGTCCCCCCCCCTGCACTGCAATGTGGTTTTGCCAATGTATACATTTACTCCTTTTTTTTGCTTTGCGTCTAACTCTAAATGAGGTTCTATGTCATTAAAATCTCTAAACACAGTGGGCCTGATTCATGAAGGCACACAAAACGAACGTATTGTGCTTTTTTTCAAAAATGCATGTAATTCAGGCATCCGCATGTTCATATTCAACTACTAGTGAATCTGAAGAAACGTCTCTTGCTGAATACGGGATTACGTACACTCTGCTTTAACAGACAATACACTGTTGGATTCGTACAATACATATGTGGAATATATACGACCCCAGCAGAATGCATAAGCAAAAAAAAGTATTCAATTATTGTCACCTATTAACAACACAATCATTAATGAAAAAAAAAAAAAAAAAAAGTATTTTTTTTTTTCATTTACCCACCAGAATGAAATACATTTATCAGGATGTTATTAGGGGCAGATACATTGTTCTTCAGAACAACGTGGGTCACGCATTATTACCATTACTATGGTAATTTTAACATACGATTTGCTCGCGGCTCACAGAGTAGTAACGGTACTAATGCACAATGCAGGGAATTGAAACTGCCCCTTAATATCTACTGTACATTGAATGCATTTTTACAGTTGCTCTGGATTGAAAAAACATGTTCTAGCATACATATGCGACCATCATCATTATCGCTTGGCACTTACACCTGACCTGTAGCTGGTGCAACTAATATGAAACACAGACCTTAGAGATGCCGAAAGCTTGAATCGGATGTTGCTGCATGCACTCAAACGTAGCACGCCCTGACTGTACATTAACTACTTACATACATCCATTCATCTCCCCATTCTGCCCATGAAATTGTAGACTGTCATGTGTGTCATTTGCACTCGAGGATAAATTACATACACTTGCGTTCTCTGGTGTATAGCTCATTTCTGGGCATGCACAGAACAATTTAACGCAAACTACGGCACATGTCAGCATTATGTTCCTGAATGAATCAGGCCTAGAATACTTTGCATTGCACACAGCTGACATTATTTTCCACCCATTATATATTTATTTAATTCTAAATAAGTTAAGCGAGAAAGAAAACACATCAGCACTAATTTGCTTCATTTACTTGTTCAATGTAGTTGGTGATGTGGGTTGCCTGAAACATTTGACTTTTTTTTGTCCTTAACATATTTTGTCTTTTCACTCTAAAATAATAGACCAGTTGAGATTCCAATTTAATGTCTGGTAATCTCTACAAATGGCTTTTAGCGCCAATAACAAGTGAGGAAAAAAATGGTTTTTGCCAGTACTTGACTCTTTTACAGTATTACAGTACTTGACTTTTTTTATTTAGTTGTGAAACCCTTGCCATTTCAGAGGGGTTAGCCTTTCTTGAACTGATTCAATGTCTCATAATCCATCCAATTCTGAGAAAGGTGTAGAATTTCCTAGCTCATATTTAATAATCTGAGTACACATTGATCCCAGTTAAGATAGATGATTTTTTTGATAAAATGTGCAAAAACGATTTAAGTAAATACATTTTCTTACATTCACAAGCGCTTAAAATGCTGAAATATCTTTATTATCTACAACCAACATGTACAATCTCCTATTTATCTGGTAAAAGCTAAAATGTCTAAATAGAACATTTGACATTCACGCAGCAAATGAATAACACTGGAAACAGTTTTGACAAGGTCAAACACAGCAAGACACAATGTTTACTGCAAGATCAATGAACTCCATCAAAAAAGAAAAAGAAGCCATTTAAAACAACTGCTAAAGGGTAAAGAATAATAGTAGAAAAGATCAGTGGACTGAGGATTGTACAGAGAGAAAGTAATAAATAACACAAGATCAAACAATTATTGGAGAGCAATATTTTTACTATATAATGTTTCTTTCGTTATACATGAAACTGTCTGTTATGCTATAGTTGCATAATACCAAAACAGCATGTTTTGAAATATTGTGAATCCCACTCTACATCAGCTTCATAGAACTGAGGCCAACAGTACAAATTCCTTAGGAGGCCACCATGCCTGGATCGACATAATGTAACATGTTTCTACGACCTCTGCTTTCAACAAACGCTTACTTTTCTCCTGAAATACTCTTTGCCTGTTAATATTATAGCAGGGTAAATATTGTTTTGTTTTTTTTATTATTATTATTTTGGTTGGCAACAGGCGCATCCTACTGTACAGTTTTTACTCAGCATCTTTTAATCTAAATTTCAAAGGATCTCTGTAGATGTCATTGAAATTACTTTTTACACTTTTCCAATGCTGCTTTTTGCTAGCTTCATAAATTTTCAATGCCTTTTGCCTAGTAGAGCTACCACTTATGTATATAATTGCTTCTAAATTGTAAAATGCCATATAAGTGTTGTTGCTAGTAATATGATTATAAACGTAAGAACAAATGGAAACCCAAATTAATCATGTCTGAAATGGTTGTGTGTCTTATTAAAAGTTATCAAATTATGGTGTCCTTTCACTAAAGAGTAAGATACACTCATTGGGCCTAATTCATTCATGCACGAATACTAAGCACATATAACACACATAAATCAGTTCTGCACACTCCCAAATTCATCAAGGAATGGATCTCAAGATACGTACGCTGATGAATTGGGGTGTAGGTCTGCTGTGCTCTACTGCACGCCCTTACTGTAAATTGACTAGGGCAAAATGCCCCTTCACCATTCTGTTCACTTCCCTAAATTGTAGGCTGTAGTAAGTGTCCTTTGCGCTTGAAGACGGAGCCAACAGGACTGCGTTTACTGACGTATGGTCAGGTTCTGGGCATGATGCGATCAAAATCGGCAGATACATGATGAATCAGGCTCAATATCACTTCCCAATGCTGATTGTTAGCTGATTGTTTTCCATCCATGGGGTGATTTAGTGATTAAATAGCAGCCATGCAATGATCAGGAGCAAGTTTACTCACCGCAGCATTCAGCGAAAAGTGGCGAAGAACAGAGAGAAATGGCAGTTGCTATGAAAACGCTGTGATAACCCAGGTAGCTTACTAAACTGCAGCATGTGTTTCAGCTGCAGATGCTGAACAGAGATGTTTAAAATACACAATGTTAGTCATATTAGGCCTCAGCATGGTCCTGAGAACCCAGATTATGAGCCACTAAGATACAATTGGCATCTGGGGAATAGGCATAAGTCCTCTATGTTTGTATGTTGGGTGATGGTGCAATGAAATGGCCTAATCCGAAAGATGCCATAAAAAATATTGTGTACCCAATGCCTAAGGATGTACCATGCAGTGTGCCATAACTGAACTTGCCTCTATAAAGCATGGTAACATATTTCACTGCATGTAGCAATTGGTGACATGTTTTCAGCCCTGTTCCATAGTAGGAGCTGCAATTAAATCAATTAATAATGTTAACATTTCCACCACAGCTGCCAATATGGTTCTCTATTACTTTATATTGGAGGATACCTTTGTTAAGAAATCACTTAATAAACATCATTAGGTCAGACTGTTTGATTATTTATACCACATCTGTTTTTAAGATTTTGCCACATAAAACAATGTTGAGAAAAAAAAAGTTATTCTCTTGTTTATGTAAATTTGCAAGCCTCTACACGTACAAAAAATATGCTATGTGGAATATATTTTGCAAGCTATCTTTATCAAATAATAAAAATAAATGAGAATGCTGTATACCAAAATATCAGTTTTACAGAAATGGATTAGAGTAGAATAACAAAATATAAATATGTGGAAATTATGATGAATTAGAAAAGTACTAGGAAACAAAATTAATGTGAACAAATAGAAACAGAAAAAGTGAAAAATACAGAACAGCACACAGATGTTACCAGATAATAATAATATTTTATATATTAAGCCATACAACTTCAACAGTGGTAGATGGATCATCATTTTTTTAGAAATGTATGATTTCTTAATACTTTAGAAGCAGTTTTAATTAGCCTTTTTTTTGCAGGTAACATCTAAATGGTAGGGGATTATCAACATTATCACCATTTATTTAGTGCCACTGATTTTGCAGCGCTGTACAGAGAACTCATTCACATCAGTCCCTGCCCCATTGGAGCTTACAGTCTAGATTCCCTAATATACACACACACAGAGACACTAGGGTCAATTTTATTTTTTATAGCAACCAATTAATCTACTAATGTTTTTGGAGTGTGGGAGGAAACCGGAGCACCCGGAGGAAACCCACGCAAACATGGAGAGAACATACAAACTCCACACAGATAAGGCCATGGTTGGGAATTGAATTCATGACCCCAGTGCTGTGAGGCAGAAGTGCTAACCACTTAGCCACCGTGCTGTCCATTATGTTTTTTTCTGTTTGTGTTTAACCCCATCCTTTTAAGCACCTATTGCTACCTATAAATTGATTGAGCAACTAGCATTTTGTATATTATTTATTATGAGACTTGTGTGAAGGTCAGCAACTGCCAGCTGTTGGTTCTTCCAATGCCAACCAGAGGTTTTGGGGAACATCATGGCATGTTTGGCTCTCAGTTTGAAAATGCATGGATATATTTGACCCACTGTTGGAACTCTCAGTAATTGATGTTAGTACCATCTTACTAGTGGAACTATCTTGACAGTGGTTGGCTTATCTTATATGTGCAAACATATGAAACTAAGACTTTAGAAGCAGTTTTTATTAGACTGAGTGATAGGAGAATCTGGGCCTGATTCATAGTCAGACTTAAGTCCATTTGTGTGTCGTATCTTGCGTGAAATAGTTCTGCGCATGCTCAGAAACGAACCTTACACCAATGACTACATTTGCGTACAATTCATGTCTGAACACAAATAACACTTACTATTGCCTACAACCTGAAGGGACAGACAGACTTGTACAGTAGGAAGGTGCCAGTTTCTCTTAAGTACGCTTGTTTTCAGCAACAGGGCAGGTGTATGTGCCGACTGATAGTGATGACTGATACAGCATAGTCTTTATTTGGAAAAATACATTTATGTGTGCCAGTAGCTAGCATAGAACATGTGTATGCAAGTAAGATAGGCCATAAAATTGCATAGTAGCATTAAGAACGTTTTAATTTATGAATTTCATGATAAAAAATATAATCTTTTTTTTTTTTTTTTTTCTTAAAACCTACCTGTTAAGAGTTTGAAAAGCTAGAGCATGAATTTTTTGGCATGCCTTCTGATGTGACCTGATATAGCACATATGCTTGTGCGTGTACTGCACTCTGTTCTTTCTGTTAACACATGGAATGTACTTGGTAGGCAGAGTGTACTTACACTCAGATTCCAATCGCAACACATCTTGACATTCACTTGGATTTGAATACAGTGGGAACTACATTCAAGTCCTGTGCTCTTTTTTGAACCGCAACTTGCATGAAAGTTGGTTTTTTATTTCAAATCAGGCCCTCCGTGTTTTTTTGCATTAAACCGCACCCTTTTAGCAACCTGTTGCTACCTATACATTTTATTTTGTATGGTTAAATATGAAATTAGTGTAAACTGACACTGTGTTGGAAAATGTGTATTAAAATTTACTAATAAAGTAAGTAAAATAAAAATGACCAAATCTATGAGGAATGCTTTTTTCACAAAATGTATTGCTTGGAAATGTGGTGTTAGAATTTGATAATTTGTCATGATAATCAAGCATTAAAACCAGCAGAATGATACTTGGTTATTTCCCAACTAGTATATTTAATGGATATTAAGTGGCAATTTTACTGGAAATGAATCACTACTTTACTCCATGAATCATCCACCTGCAGGCAGCAAATATATATTATATTGCAACTTATTATTTACCGTTATTGTTTATTTACAAGGTGCTACATAAATGCGTAGCACTGTACAGTGAGGAAGTAGATCATATATAACAAATATTACACAACAAATATTATATAATGAAGGGCGTGTGAAGAGAAGCCAGTTGATTAGAACCAACTGCATAGATCTCATAAGAAGTAGACTAAATCATGTGTTTTAGAAAAGTATTAGAGGTTATAGCCAGAAAGTTTGGGTTCTGTTAAATATGGAACTAAACCAGGTCTTAGACATGCACAATGAATTAGTAATAAAAAGGAGATAACTTTCACACATGCATATATTATATAAATGTCCTTATCATTTGATTTATGTTGGCAAAACAAAACAGAAGATATATAACAGGATCTTTCAGCATAAATCATCCATATGGTTGAGAGACTTTCTGGCATATTGCACATACCTTTTGAGTTCAGATTCAGGAGTTGAAATGTGTTCATAGATATGTCTTCCCAGATAGGTATAGAGTAAATAGACAGTTTATATGGAAGCATACAGTGGTGTTCTGATTACACCATCTACAGACTTTTGAACCAAAGCAAATTATCAAAGTCTATGATCTGTATTTTTTTTAACGCTTTTCAGTGTTCGTATTTGATCCCGAATTATATATTACTTTTTTCTTACAGAATGGCTTTCTGACCAGTGCATGAGCATTATTTTGAAATCAGAATATTTTAATATCTCTCTATCAATTAAGCATTACACCTCTTTAGACACATTTTATATATATATATTTATATATATATATATATATATATATATATATATATATATATATATATATATATATATGTGTGTGTGTATATGGACATATAGATATATATATATATAGATATATATATATATATATATATATATATATATATATACTATTGTATACAAAGCATTTTCATATTTCTATACATACATGATTAAAATTTGTGTAAGCAGGAGAACACTGCATTATGTTCTACACCCTTTATCTGTAGTGACCTGCATAGGAAACATTTTTGTATGTACCTCTTTATATACTTACCAACAAAATGCAGAACCCCTAGGCTTTTCAATTCTTTTTAGATTCTATAAATCATAATTAAAAAACAAAAATAAAGAGGTGGTTGACTAGTTCTAACAATCACTATGTCTCTGTAGGAGTGGGTACAGACAGACAAAGTAACCATCACCTTGCCCTTGCAGATTAATACGTTTAATAAAATATTATTTCTTTAAGCGTATAAATGGCCAATGTTAGTGGTACTAAGTTGTAAGAAAATCAGTGCATATTGTGACATTATTACTGAAATAGTGAATGGCATCTAGAAAAGGACTTTCTCAAATATTTAACTTTGTAAACCTACATTTTTGTATCTTCAGCTTTATATACTTTCTGCTTAGCATAGCAGCCTCCTGTCCAAAGTAATTCTATAACCACCACATATTGCATAGCACAGTCCAAACTCCATAAGATACTTCACTGGGCATGAATAAACAACCTTGTGCCCGCCATGTCCTATGTCCATCATATACTGCACACAACAAACTTGCATCCACCATACAATGCCATATGTTGAGCATAACATGATGGCTTAGTGGTTAGCATTTCTGCCTCACAGCACTGGGGTCATGAGTTCAATTCCCAACCATGACCTTATCTGTGTGGCGTTTGTATGTTCTCCATGCGTTTGCATGGGTTTCCTCCCACACTTCAAAAACATACTGATAGGTTATTTGGCTGCTATTAAATTGCCCTTAGTCTCTCTCGGTCTGTGTGTGTGTATGTTCGTGGATTTAGATTGTAAGATCCAATGGGGCAGGGACTGATGTGAGTGAGTTCTCTGTACAGCGCTGCAGAATTAGTGGCACTATATAAATAAATTGATGATGATGATGATAACAGCCTCAGGTCCACTAGTATTGTCTGAAGCCCCAGGAATTCAGCTTACAGCAATACATCCAAATTCCATCTCAAAAGTCTCCAATTTCTGTGAATTTCACTTGGATGAGTAAATGGAAATAAGCAAAATTATCCTTGTTAACTACAGTGCCTGTTCTGATTTACAGAGTTTGTGCAATTTAAAGTAGAAAAAAATATAATTAAAATGACTGTAACTTTAATTGGAACTATTTGACAGAGAAGAGCATTTGCAGGCAAACTTGCCCTAAGACACCTACCCATTATACTATATTATATTATATTATACTATAATATAAAAAAATAAACAATTTTCAAGTAATGATTTTTCTAGTCCAATGTAAAAAAGCAAATGCCTGAAAAATACCTAAAAAATAAAAACCCACTCTAAGGGGTAAATTTACTAAGAATTGTGTTTGGTGGCTGTTTTAAACCATCACACATTGCCAGGGGATTTACTGTAGGGTGTTTTGAAGCTTCAATGTAAAATCCCTGACACTGTTTGAACTATTTTGCCATTCAGAGCATAAGAGGAAGCACCACTCACATATAAATTATGGGGCAATCATTATTTATTGATTAAGGGACAATATTAATTTATAAATAACTTATGTGGGCAAATTTTAATTTTAATTTTATTATGGGGACAAAATGATTGTATTATTATATTATGGGGCCCTATGTAATGCCCCATTGTGCATCATAAATAATTATATTCTCTATTAACAATCAAATAGTATTGTCCAGTTAATATAATTATATATTCATATTTCACCCATAATATAATACAATAATATTATCCCCATAAGATAATGAAAAATAAATTTTGCCCCTTGACCAATAAATAACGATTGACCCCAAAATATATATGTCAATGGTGCTTCCTCTTATGTTCTGAATGACAAGATAGCTCAAACAGCATGAAGTTTGAGCAATCTCGCCTATCACAAATACCTCTTTTGTTTTGGCCTTTTGGATGGCGGTTTTGCGGCAGTTTTGCAAACCCCAGCTTAGTTAATCTGATTGTATGTATATTCAGCATTGCTAAAATTGGGAAGACGATTTGTAAAATGGTGGTTATTAAAAGAGTCAAATCTGGCGGTTTTAATGGCGGTTTGGCCTTTCGTAAATCCGGTGGTTTTAAAACTGCTGAAAAAACGGCAGAATACTGGTGGTTTCACCAAATCACTCTTTAGTAAATCTAGCCCTAAATTTTTAACTCCTGAAGTCCCTATTAGCAGCCAATCACTAGTGTGATGTTAATGTTCCTTTTCACAGGTTAACATACAGCAACTTTTTTATAATTTTACTTGGAATTTACATTTTAGTTGACATATAAAATTATATTTTTCATTTTCTATAGTCCATGAAAGACTTGCTACTGTATCAAGAACACTTTTAGCCTGTTATGAAATTCCTCCTAAAGTTGTGTTTTGGTTTTATTTTTTAATCTATTTTTGGGAATTACATTTCTGGATAATATATTTCACATTTTAAAACAAATTTAAAACATTAGGGAATGTTCAGTGCTGCTCTTCACCTTGTGTAATAATGAAACTAGAAACATCAAAGATAGATAAAAGAATGTATGTGTGTTTTGCTTGAAAACAAGGGAAGGTGTTCTGCCAGAAAGACAGCAAGAGACCTTATGGAGAAGAGCAATAACAGATGGCAAAACAAGTAAAATCATAATAAATAAAGACATCCAACAGATGAAAATGGTACAATAACATACATTATTCAAAGTAAAATAGAATTTACTTTGGAAATGAAACTAAAGACTTACTGACATAGGAGAATCATTGGTTTGACAGATCATGTGTTAGTGACTATTTGAGAGTAGAAGCATACACCTTATATATTGTGATAAGGCTTAATATTTATGCAACCAAGTCTTTTCAGCCAAAGGTTTAGTGTGTCTGTACACACACACACACATTATATATATATATATATATATATATATATATATATATATATATATATAAGATAAGCAAAAGGCACTTAGTGAAAAAGTTTTAACACCACAGAAACTGTAGCAAATTCAACCAGAGTATATAAAATATGTGCACACCATCCACAGTGTGAAATATGATTAAGCATACAATATTATGCAGTAGGTAGCTCCTTATTATTTAGCACTTATTTGCAAGTGCCCAGGTATTTCTAGAAGACAAAAAAATAGAAGCGCCACACATAGTGTATTATAAGAGAGACAAACGGATCTCTAGATGAAAAGACAAGTGGGATAGCCTCATACCAAAAATCAAATAATAAACAGCTTATCTGTTGTTAATTCCCAGATGTCTGGATGAGTCCTCTCATGTGTTGTCTTTATAGCTTCTGGTAGTGAAAGGACTGAAAAGCTCAGAAAGAAAACTATTATGGTGCAGCATGCCCAAACAAGGCTGAGTTGATATTACTATAAGTGGGAACTATAGCAAACTCATACACTGATATTATCCATAATAAAGATTTAATAACAATAGTTAAAAGTGTGCCCGTACATAATAAAAGGCATAGTTAGGCTTATCTGTAAATTTCCCAGATGATAACTGTGGATCTCACAAGTCCACCTGGCCAGGGTAGGTATGGTAGTCCAGAAGGAAAAGAACAGAAGAACCTTATACCCCTCAACGCGTTTCGTCAACCGACTTTGTCAAGAGATCAGGGATATGTAGTGTATTCATCCAGTCAGGATATCCAGTTTATATAGTCCCACATCGCCATTGCAACGATATAAGCCAATTAAATAACAAGAAACACCTTTAGAGAGCATGCACCATTACTATGCACCTGAACGGAAGGACCTAGCGTCACTTCCGGTATCGGGTGTTACATCACTTACTCGACATATATTGCTATATAGTAACCAGCAGAATTACAAGATAATAATAATATAGAGGATAATTACCCCCACTATATGCACATAAAAGATCAACTATCAAGTTAAATTGTCGCAAATATTATAAAGTATTCTCTGTGACCCAGGCGCCCGAACGGAAGAGACTGACTTCACTTCCGGTATCTGGTGCCATGTCACTTCCGGTATTATAGATCATATATTTCTATATAATAGCAAACAATGGGGTAGAATAATAGCATACAAAATAATGGTATACAGATACAAGAGAGTTATCTCCGCCCCACAGGAGCAGATAATCAAATATCAAATGTATATAATAGATACTCTCAATCTATATCTCCCTCTCCATTTTAGACCAATGGAAGACACTATTTTGCAGAAGACAACATCACAACTTAATACAAACTCAATACAAAGTGTATAAAGGAGACATCTATGTATATATTACCATATAGGATACATTAAAATCTCCAAGAATAACCAATATAATAGCCCAATAAAAAACAATCCTATAGATAGCCCCAGATAAATACAAGTAAATGTTCAAGAGAAAAAAAATATGTTCAGGAAAAAAATATATATAGATAAATATCCTCCAAAAATCAATATAACAATGGATATATAAAATACAGACAGTACATAAAGTTAGTATCACATCTTCAAAACATGTTCATATGAAGGCAGCCAACTCAAAAGCTTCATTCAAACCCAGTGGTGCAAGTGTATCTAGTTTGTAGATCCAAAACATTTCTCTACGCGATAATTTATTTGCTAAGTCACCTCCTCTAGGACCTATAGCTACTTGTTCAATTGCTTTAAATTTAAGCCCCTTCGGATCAGCATTATGACATTTATTAAAATGTCTAGGAACGGAATGTATATCTAATTTATTTCTAATTGATCTTATATGCTCCTGAATTCGCAGCTTTATATTCCTTTTGGTCTTCCCAATGTATTTCAAGCCACATGGGCATTCTAACATATATATCACGGATGAGGCCAAGCAGTTCATATATGTTTCAATTTTAAACTCTTGTTTACTAGAAGAATCTGTAAACGTTTTATTAGATCCATCAACAAACTTGCATACATTGCATTTTGTACATTAATAAAAACCATTAGGGTGCTTCAAAAAATTATATATTTCTCCTCATTAACCAAATGTTTTAGATTACTAGGTGCCACCAGATCTTTTAAATTTCTAGATTTTTTAAAAACAATATCGGGTTTTTCTGGTACTATAGAACCTAGAACAGGATCCACACGGATCAAGTTCCAGTACTTGTTAAGCACGTGTCTCACTCTTTTTTCATCCCTACTATATTCCGTAATGAAGGGAATCAGGTTTTCTTTATTTTCCTTCGTTTTATATTTTAAAAGATCTTTCCTCTCCAATTCATTAGTTTTTTTCAATGCTTCAGAAATAATAGATTCAGGATATTTATGTTCCCTGAACCTTCCAGCATATATCTCAAGTTGCGGGTTACACACATTCTGGTTGGAACAGTTTCATTTAATTCTACTAAATTGGGAAAGTGGAATGTTGTTCTTCCATTTTTTTAAATGGTTGCTACCATAATGAATATAGCTGTTGGTATCCACGTTCTTAATAAACGTTCTAGTCTCAATTTTATCTTCTTTAATTTCCAGAACCAAGTCCAGAAATTCAATACTTGTTTCATTAATAGAAGAAGTAAATTTAAGATTAAATTGGTTGTTGTTTATATATTGAAGAAAGTCTTGAAATAAATCCAAAGACCCATCCCAGATAATTATCTGTATACCATTCCTTTGTATATTATTATTGTACCCCCATTGTTTGCTATTATATAGAAATATATGTTACGTAATACCGGAAGTGACATGGCACCCGATACCGGAAGTGACATCAGTCTCTTCCATTCAGACGCCTGAGTCACGGAGAATACTTTATAATATTTGCGGCAATTTAAATTGATAGCTGATTTTTTATGTGCATATTGTCAGGAACTCCCCAGCCGTCGCAACAAAACTCAGAGTCTACTCCGATAGCCTGGTGTTCGCTGGAGCCCCTAGTGGTGGGGACAGACTTGGCCTCAGGCTGACAGAGGGTCGAGAATCATATACCGGCTAAGGAGAACCCAGGGATGGAATGATTGGCGGAGACGCTTTTGTGGTATCCAACCCCACTCCTCCTCTGGACCGTAGCCCTTCCAGTGCACTAAGAACTGGACCTGCCCTTGAACCTTCCTTGAGTCCATAATTTTTTCAATGATGAACTCGAGGTCTCCGTTAATAAGCAGAGGCCAAGGTCTGTTAGAGGAAGATTGATTGTATTTGCTGGGAGCAATGGCTTTTTTCAGAAGAGAACAATGGAAAGTACAGGGAATTTTTAAAGATGGTGGTAGTTTGAGTCGGAATGCCACTGGATTCACTTTCTTTTCAATCAGAAATGGCCCGATGAATCGGGGACCAAATTTCTTGCAAGGTTGCCTCAATTTGATGTTCCGTGTGGACAACCATATATGATCTCCTGCTTTTTTTTTTTTTTACGATCTCCTGCTTTTAATACACATGGACCACGATGGCGATCAGCGAAGGCTTTAGACCTAAGATAAGCTTGACACAGAGCGGAATGTACCTTCTTCCAAACGGACTTCAACCTGGCAGTGAAGGCAGGTGTTCCAGGATTACCAACGGAAACAGCAGAAGAGAAAGAGTTAGATTTTGGGTGGAACCCGAGATTACAGAAGAATCATCATCATCATCATCACCATTTATTTATATAGCGCCACTGATTCCGCAGCGCTGTACAGAGAACTCATTCACATCAGTCCCTGCTCCATTGGAGCTTGCAGTCTAAATTCCCTAACATACATACACACAGAGAGACAGAGACTAGGGTCAATTTTGATAGCAGCCAATTAACTTACCAGTATGTTTTTTTTGGAGTGTGGGAGGAAACCGGAGCACCCGGAGGAAAGCCACGCAAACACAGGGAGAACATACAAACTCCACACAGATAAGGCCATGGTCGGGAATTGAACTCATGACCCAAGCGCTGTGAGGCAGAAGTGCTAACCACTGAGTCACCGTGGGGATGTGTGTGTTGCAGAATGGCTGGAATTATTGTAAGCGAACTCTGCCCAGGGCAAGAGAGAGGACCAATTATCGTGGAACTTGGAAACATAGATGCGGAGGAACTGTTCCAAAGACTGATTGGTTCTTTCCGTCTGCCCATTCGACTGAGGGTTTTAAGGGGAGGACAGACTGATACTAATTCCTATGGAATTACAAAAAGACCTCCAAAATTGTGCAATAAACTGAGACCCTCGATCCGAAACAATGTTTTCTGGGAGGCCGTGGAGACTGAAGATATGGGTAATAAATAAGGTAGCCAAACTTCTGGCATCTGGCAATTTGAGTAAGGGTATAAATTGTGCCATCTTGCTGAACCGATCAACAACTATCCAGATGGTGTTATGACCCGAGGACAAAGGGAGGTCGACAATAAAGTCCATAGAAATATGGGTCCATGGCCTGTTTGGAATTGGCAAGGGTAGAAGTTGACCCGGAGGACGGATTCTGGAAGACTTATTCCTGGCACATTCTGGGCAAGCGCGGACATAATTTTCTGCATCAGATGACAAGGTAGGCCACCAAAGCCAGCGAGAAAGTATTTATATGGTTCTCTGGATACCGGGATGACCTGCTGAACGGTTGCCGTGGCATTCGATGAGGGCCGACTTCCTCAGATGAACTGGGACAAACAATTTTTCAGTGGGTGTCTGAGCTGGAGCAATTTTCTGAAAGCGGCGGAGTGTGACCCCGAGATCCTGAGTTAAACCAACATGAATGGAGGTCAAGGAAATTATAGGTTGCGGGTCAGGAGGCTGAGGATGGAATGCCATAAAACTCCAAGAGAGAGAATCAGCTTTGGTATTCTTTGATCCCGGTCGATAAGTGATGAGAAAGTTGAACCGGGTAAAAAACAAAGCCCAGCGGGCCTGTCGAGGATTTAGAGTTTTGGCGGTCTGGATGTACTGAAGGTTTTTGTGGTCTGTGAAGATGGTAATAACGTGAACTGCTCCTTGTAACCAATGCCGCCACTCTTCGAGGGCCCACTTTATGGCCAGTAACTCCCTATTCCCAACGTCGTAGTTAATTTCTGCAGATGAGAATTTCCTGGACAAATATGCACACGGGTGTAATTTTTTACTTTGAGGATATCTTTGAGAGAGAATGGCGCCTCCTCCTTCATCCGAGGCGTCTACTTCTACAATGAACGGAAGCTCCGGATCTGGATGCCTGAGGACGGGTGCAGATGTGAAGGCAACTTTAAGGGCAGAAAAGCTTGCCAACGCCTCCGAAGACCAACTAGCTGGGTCTGCGCCCTTCCGGGGGAGTTCAGTAATAGGAGCCACCAAGGAAGAAAAGGAATGTATAAACCTTCGGTAATAGTTGGCGAAGCCAAGAAACCTTAGCATCGCCTTGAGGTTAGTAGGAAGGACCCAGTCTTGAATTGCTTGAACTTTATTAGGGTCCATGGAGAAGCCAGCTGAGGAAATGATGTAACCTAAGAAGGCCACCCTAGGGACTTCGAACTCGCACTTCTCCAATTTTGCGTAGAGGTGGTGTTGACGTCACCTCTCCAAGACTTCTCGGACGTGTTGGTGGTGCTGGGACAAGTAAGCCAAGAAACCTTTGCATCGCCTTGAGGTTAGTAGGAAGGACCCAGTCTTGAATTGCTTGAACTTTATTAGGGTCCATGGAGAAGCCAGCTGAGGAAATGATGTAACCTAAGAAGGCAACCCTAGGGACTTCGAACTCGCACTTCTCCAATTTTGCGTAGAGGTGGTGTTGACGTCACCTCTCCAAGACTTCTCAGACTTGTTGGTGTTGCTGGGACAAGGACTGTGAGTAAATTAAAATGTCATCTAGATAAACCACCACGGTCCTACCCAAAAACTCTCGCCAAGACATCATTGATTAGATCTTGGAAGACTGCCGGGGCGTTACACAATCCAAATGGAATTACCAGATATTCATAATGCCCCGAGAGGGTATTAAAGGCCATCTTCCATTCATCTCCCTGTCTGATGCGGATGAGATTATAAGCGCCCCGTAGGTCAATCTTAGAAAATATGGTGGCAGACTTGAGCTGGTCAAACAGAACCGAAATTAAGGGCAGCGGATAATTATTTTTAATTGTGATCTTATTCAACCCGCGATAATCAATACAGGGTCTCAGACTGCCATCTTTCTTAGCCACGAAAAGCACCCATCGCCTACAGGAGATTTGGTGGGGCGGATGAACCCTTTCTTCAGGTTCTCCTCTATGTACTGTTCCATGGCTTGAGTTTCAGCAGCAGACAAAGAATACAGATGCCCCTTGGGCAGCTTTGAACCTGGCACAAGCTCGATAGCACAGTCATAGTCTCGGTGAGGCGGAAGTCAGAACAGGAGCAGCATAGACTTCTACCAGTGGTACTCAGCAGTGCATAAGCATGTTTTCAGGTAAATGTGTGCCGTGGTTGAAGTTTGGATCATTGCAAACTACATGTGGTGGGTTGAACTTGATTGTCTTGTGGGGTTTTGTTTTAGAAAGAGGCAGCCTGATCAGGATAGGCAGGAGCAGGCTAGGTGTCAGGCGCCGTTCCCGCTGATTCTCCTTCAGCAGGGGAACTGACGCCCTACTTCCTTCAGGCCGCAAGCGCTCTGTTGCTAGGCAACAGACGCGCTGCGGCTTCTGCCTCAGAGGCTTGTCGGGCGCATGCGCCCTGCCTTGTCCCGTTGCCTAGCAATGGGATGCTCCCTGTCCCGCGGGATCCCCGCCTCCTGGCTCATCCAATCATTCTATAGCCTGTCCTATTTAAACCTGGCTCTGGCGCCATTAGGGTGCCAGAGTAACAGGTTCAATCCTAGTGTTCCTGGTTCTCCTGCTCCTGATTGTGCTCCCAGCGTTCCTGCTATATTGTTGTGACCCAGCTTGGCGACTACTCCTTCTTCTGTGTGACCCGTTTGTACTGAGACCTCGGCTTGACGACTACTCTCTTGGATTCTCCCTGGTACTGTTTATTCCTGATTGGCTCGACCCGGACCGTCTGACCCTTCTACACTACACTGGCAATTGGCTAGTAGGACCGCGACTTGCGTACCCTGTGCAGCGAAGTCCAAACCTCCTTGCGGGGGTCCCTGGCGAATACCAGGGGAACGTTAGACTCCGCACTTATTAGTTTAGTAGCGCTAATACCAGTTAGTGTCCTGCTATTGTTATCCTCAAAAGGCTAACGGCCTGACACTAGGCTGGAGGGCAGGAGGGCATGTGCCCCCCGTGCCAGTCACATAGTTGACTACCATGGGCTGTGTCACTGAGCCACCTGCATTTTTTCCCTTTAAAATAGGCTACTGAGTTGAGTCTTGCCCTCCAGGCTAAAGTTTACCAGCCCTCACCTGAGGATAGGGCAGGGTAGTCATAGGAGAGAGTATTGGTTTCAGTGAAAATGAGAAATCGATGGGGCTGTAATACATTTTTAGTATTTTTTAAGGGCTCTCTAACTGAAATGCAGGCTTAATATGAAAAATGTATACTGTATCTTTTATAATGCCACTGGCTCCTGTGCAAGCACTTAAAAAAGACCCCTAGCTGGAACAGGAGTCACAGCAGAAATATATATATATATATTGAGAGAGAGCAATGTTCTACCACTGCAATGCCTTCTGGTCCAGTGATGGAGACGCGGTAGCTGCCCTTCTGAAAAACAGTAATTCTCCACTTAGGGACTCTGATTGCACTTCTTGGATTCATTTAAGTTCTGGAAGGCAAAGCAAAAACACTGAAGGCCTTAAACCTGAAGTGGCAACAGCAAGAAGATCTGGCCACTGTCTCTTTGAAGCTTATTTCTTGCTTGGAAGGAATGCTAGCCACCAGAGCAGATCTACTGGAAGAAACTTTGGATGGAAAATTTACAGATAGGCCTCTCAGCCTAGACTTAGTGATGACAGAATGGATAGGTGGAGAAACACCCACCCAACCTGGCTCCACTGTAACACTACACCAGACATCAATTCAGAGGACAACTAGAGATGCCATACAGTGATCCAAATCTACAAACAGATAAGTATTACTATTCTAGTTATACTAGATCATCATCACCATTTATTTATATAGCGCCACTGATTCCGCAGCGCTGTACAGAGAACTAACACACATCAGTCCCTGCCCCATTGGGGCTTACAGTCTAAATTCCATAACATATACACACACAGACTAGGGTCAATTTGTTAGTGGCCAATTAACCTACCGGTATGTTTTTGGAGTGTAGGAGGAAACCGGAGCACCCAGAGGAAACCCATGCAAACACAGGGATAACATACAGACTCCACACAGATAAGGCTATGGTCGGGAATTAAACTCATGACCCCAGTGCTGTAAGGCAGAAGTGCTAACCACTTAGCCACCATGCTGCCCATATAGAGCCCACTGTGTTTTTGGAGCACACACACATACTACCATGCAGTACAGCTAAGCTCATTAATGAATCTCTTTCTTCTACCAGGGCACTGCAGCAGATTAGTCGCGCTTGTGTTGTTTGTTTTAATTTGGGCATTGTTTTCCATAGATAATGAAATATATGAAAAATATTAATGTCAAAGAGCTGTACTCAGATACAACACAGACCCATCTAACTAGTATTCAATGTAGAGGCTATTGAATATTAGTTAGAGAGTACAGTTTACAAAATACCTCTTGTTCTGGAAACTGAAAGATCTTACCTGATGCAAAACTTCTTGGCTGAGTTTCTCGAACAAATTGTAAAAAGCAGAAAGACTTCATAACGCACAGCCATGACCAACATCACGGTTTCTTGAGATGGTCACAAGTTGCAAGTATCAGATACACAACTTACCTTCTTGTATAACATTGGAGTTTGCAACTGTCTCCCTCCTCGAACAGATATGACCTTGCTTTGGAGGAGATGGTCAGAGGGCTATCCTTCACAGTAGTTCACACTACACAGAGCCAGGAAGCAATAGTCAAATTAGCACAAGACACGCATTTGTAGAGCTGTACAGAAAACAGATGAAATCAGTGCCATATCCCTACCATCTGTGGCTCCACAGCGCAACACAAAATGCATATCCTCCCAAGAACCAGTGGAGTACATATTAGTTCCTGTATTTTCCAGGGAAAATTTTTTGGAGGTGACCGGATTTATCATTAAACCTGAGCCTGTATGGCCTAGAGCTGGCACTCGCCAAAACCAAGCAGTGACCAGCAGGGCATCTCCCATCAAACCTGGAACCTAAGCATACCATAGCAGCCCCATAGGAGTGGGAACTCAGTCCACCTGTGCTCCACAAATATTGGCTGACAAACAGCACAGGAACTCCCCAGGACTTAAGCCTCCCATCCACTGGGTTCCTGCAGAAGAGTACCTGTATAGAAGTGGTGCTCATTGGCAGCAGTGTCACCTCATATCATGAAGGTAGCACTATGGAAATCACTGTCTGGTGCTCTGCACTCAGAAGTCCACCTATAATCAGCAAGGCAACAGTCAATAGTGTCCCCCAGCTTGATTCTAATACTTTTGAGTCTAATAAGAGACTGTAACATAAAACAGCTTAGAGTCATATCTACAAGGTCTGTTTGTAACTATGGATCCTGATCTGAGCCCGTGTTTGATTTCAATTGAGAGAGCAAATATAATTCTCGGTCCTAAAACAAAAGCAGAAAGAAACATAAAGCAATAGTGCGCCACAGCAATGGGTACAATGGGGGGGAACAGGACATACAAAAAGCAGAGACATACAAGGTTAACAAAACAAGCAGGTGTTAACAATTTGTTAATTACTGCACCTGTGTTTTTGCCTATTTATGCCTGCCTACCACAGTGCACCTTGCTGGTCATTGTTATTTCCCATGGACTTCTTGCAAGCTTCAAGCTGCAGTCTGCTTGTTATCCCATTCATCTACCTCAGCTAAGTCCACTTGTTCCTGATGTTTGTCACACTGCTATGATGAAAGCTGGTAATGACAGCTATGGAGCCCAGAGTATGGTGAAAGCATGTAACATTTATTGAGTAAATATGATCTAAATAGTGCAGAAAATGGTACAAACCGAATATTGCAGACACTGAACAATGAATTGCTCAGTGAGGATGAAAGCAGGTAACAGCAAAGAATATGGCTGGTGCAGTTGAACAGGCTATGTGGAAAGAAACCAGGATGATGGCTAGCAGCTTGCGGTAGTCCCAGGAGTACCAACTGAGAATAACAATTTCCTGAACAGTGTTAGGAACCCCTCCAGCCGGCACAACACAACCCGGAATCTACTCTGCCAGTCAGGTGGTCACTGGAGCCCCTGATGGTGGGGACAGACTGGGCCGCAGACTGACAGAGGGTCGTGAAGTGTGTACCGGCTGGGGAGAACCCAGGCAAGCAGAGTGAGGTCCACGCAGAGGTCAAGGGCCGGCAGCAGACAACAGTATCAGAAAACAAGCTGAGGTCAGGGGTCACAGGCAGATAGCAGAAACGGTAAACAGGCCACAGATCAGGGTCACAGGATACAAAAGCGAAGTCCAATTCAAAGCCAAGGGTCATACACGGGAAATCAGTAGCGGTCTCAGAAGACTAGAACAGGAACAAGCAGGTCAGCAGACTGGAGTGCAGAAGCAATAACCGGCAATGAGGCAGCAGACCTCATTGCCTTAAATACACAGTTGGCCCAATCAAAACTTACATGCACCCCTGCAGACTAATGAGAAACATAGCACCAGACCAATCAGGGCTAGTCCCTGATAGGTGCACACAGATGCAGGCTAATGCCTGTAACTAGTCCCCTTAAATTAGCCCACAGGCTGTGTCCTCTTTTGCGCATGCGCCCGGCTTCCAACACCGCCGGGACGCAGCGCTATATGACAGGTGTCCGGCCGTTGCCTTGGCGACGGCCGGGTAGGAAGGGGAAGTGACGTCCCGGTCGTCATGGTGACGGCCGGGATGCTGGGGCAGGCAGGAAGCGAGCCGCAGCGGCTGTGAGTACCGCCGCGGCTCGTGACAAACAGCAACAGAAATGACCAATCACTAGCAGAGTTAACCTTCTTCTTTTTGCTAATTACTGCACCTGTGTCATTTCCTGTTTATGCCTGCCTTCCACTTCATACCTTGCTGGTCATAATTGTTTCCCTTGGACTTCCTGCAACTGCAATTTGCTTCTGTTATCCTAGATCCTGTCTATTCATCTCGCTCAGCTAAATCCACTTGTACCTGCTGTTGTACTCTCTGCTGTCTACCTGTTGTCAGCCACACTTGGATATCTGTTAATGATACTCAGATATACCTGGTCTGTATGTTTACTGCCATATCAGGATTAAGTTATTGTTTAATATATCAGTTTATGTTTTCACCGTACTCTGGGCTCCATAGCTGTTATTATAAGATTCCTAAGCTATCAGAACAGAAATGTAACAGGGATGAGAGATGGAATGAATGGTATGTAGGAGAACAAGGTGATCAGCAGTGTCAAAAGCATCAGAGGATTCCAGGAGGATGAACATAGAGAAGTAACCTCTATACTTTGCTATAAGTAGATCATTGAATGCTATTGTGAGTGTAATCTCAGTAGAATGTTGGTGTGAATGCCCAATTACGAATAGTCGGGAATGGAGTGAGAAGGAAGAAAGTTAGATAGACAGTTATACGCAAATCACTCAAATAGTTTGGAGGCAAAGACGTGGTGATATATAGGGCTGTAGATGAATAGAGGTTGAGAGATTATATTATTTTTAGTATCGGTGAGATGAGCAAGTGTTTCAAGGTGGATGGAAATGTACCAGTTGAGAGAGGTGAGCTAGAGGCGGGCATCCAGTGAGGGAGAAGGAGTGGAAAAGTTGGGAGGGGAAATGTTATTAGGTACAGGTTGCAGGGAAAGATTATGAGATGACTGCAGAAACTTCATCTTCAGTTACTGGAGTGAATGTACTAAGAGTAGATTGGGGAGTGTAGGAGAGGTGTGCAAAATTTTAAAGTGGAAACATGTTGAATGTTGTTCATTTTGTACTTAAAATAGGTGGCAAAATCACTGGCTCCAAGGGAGAAAAACAGAAGAAGGTGCAGGCAGAAAATGAAGTTGAAGGTGGCAAAGAGGCACCTGGAGTTAGACTACTGGTTGGATATTACAGAAGTGAAGTATGTTTGCTTGGAAAGTTAAATAGTATTGCTGTGAGATGAACTGATGAATTTACAGTGAAGGAAGTCAGCACAGGAGCAGCATAGACTTCTACCAGTGGTGCTCAGCAGTGCATAAGCATGTTTTCAGGTAAATGTGTGCCATGGTTGAAGTTTGGATCATTGCAAACGACATGTGGTGGGTGGAGCTTGATTGTCTTGTGGTGTTTTGTTTTAGAAAGAGGCAGCCTGATCAGGATAGGCAGGGTCAGGCTAGGCTGGATGGCAGGGGAGCATGTGCCCCCTGGGCCAGTCACATAGTTGACTACCATGGGCTATGTCACTGAGCCACCTGCATTTTTTCCTTTTAAAATAGGCTACTGCGTTGAGTCTTGCCCTCCAGGCTAAAATTTACCAGCCCTCCCCTGAGGATAGGGCAGGGTAGTCATAGGAGAGAGTATTAGTTTTAGTGAAAATGAGAAATCGATGGGGCTGTAATACATTTTTAGTATTTTTTAAGGGCTCTCTAACTGAAATGCAGGCTTAATATGAAAATGTATACTGTATCTTTTGTTACGAATTCACAATTTTCATTAAGTGAAATCCTTATATGGTCACCTCCTCTACATAGTTTACATAATAATTAGATTTTACTTACACAATTTGGTTGACCCAAGAGAATATGTGATGATGCCCCAACCTGAAAAACTGTTGAATGAAATGAAACCTTTGTTAGCTACTGAAGAACATTTACTTTCTTGTGTTGTCAAAAGATAAATTAAATTTAGAAGTGAAGCATGATCAAAACAACTAAACAAACATCACATTTTTAAAGTATGATTCTTGATCTATTGTTTTTAATAAAAGAATTGATTAAAAGTATTGATTCTATTTTGTCAATTATGTTTTATTGCTTTTCTTCTTACTTTACTGTCTCGTTGCACCTTTTGTTACATTACATTGCTATAAAAATATATATTTTTAAAGAACTAAACCTCTAAGCCATATGTCATTGTGTACCTGGAAAACAGTGATTTTAGTTCCCTCCAAGGGTGTAACAAGACTCCAGTTTAGTAAGTAAGCAGGATGATAATTGTGCCACTATTTCTATTTGTAGCATACAGATTTGGTAAATGTGGATTATTTTTCAGCTCTGCCATTAATACTCGTTATTATGTGTTTTATGGGTGTTTGCTGAGCCAGATTTCTCCACAAGGAAAGGACATAGACACTAATGTACAGTAGACTACCAAAAGCATCCTCATCATTGCCTGGTGTGAATTAAGATATACATAGAAACAGTCAGATTAATTAAAAAAGGGAATTGCAAGGTGGCGAGGCTTGACCGGGCATGGAGTGAGTCGCATGACAATTGCTTTCATGCATACATCCTGCTAATTTATCCGGCTCCATGCACTGCACTTACCTGAAACCAACCAAAGTGAGTCTTGTTGGCTCCCTACACCTGCCTGTCCCCCCCTGTCTGGGACTTTGGCATCTGTCCACCAGATGCTGACTCTGGAGTGGACCCCTGCAGCTGCGTGGCCCTCCCGGGAGCAGAACCTACCTTCTGATATCTCTGGGTCTTTCACCTTCTAGCACAATCTGCTTTCCTACTTCCAGTTGATGTTGGAGGGTTTCGTCGCCGCAGCCCCTCATGGACTGCCGGGCATGCTACCCGCCTGCTCTGTCACTGCTCAGACCTGCTGGTTTATAAGGCGTGAAGCGGCCATCTTGCCCTGTCATTGGTGAGGATGGACTTCTGCTCACTATGTCAGGTAAGTGGTGTGACATTATTCTATCCGAGCTTTTCCACCCTGGCCTCCCTCCTCCTGTGTGCTGTTTAACGACGGGTGCTGAGGTGCAGCATTGACTACACCTTCCCCCCCTCTCAGCAGCATTTCCTGGGATCAGGCTTAGATGCAGACTGTAGGTGACTAGATTATAGTGGTGGTGCAGGCTACACCCTGATTGTAACCTCATGCTTGGCAACTAAGCTGACCGCTCTGCACCTGCTGCCTTGACCGCGGCACTGGGCAGTTACAGCTTGGAGTACTACAGTCCAGTGAGGATCTGCTCCCCCCCCCCTACATCATGGGCCCCAACATTTCATAACAGCACCTGGATTGCATATTTGGCACATGTAGACTTTGTGAGTTTCTCCTTTTTTGTTTACCTGTAAGCTCCATCTCCTGAATGTAGTTGTGAAGCTGTGCTGCCATTTATTGAAACTGTGTGATATTGCAGCACCATTTTACCAGCCTCTTTTCCTCTTTTTCCTCTAGCTTCATCCTTAATTCCAGTGATCTTAACCTGCAGGGTCTATCTCCTATCTCTATTGGACTACTGGGGGATGGAATTCCTCCTCTCTTCATTTACTTGACTGCTATGGGTTAAAACCAATGCTGCCTCTGTCGCTGCAATGCTTGAGAAGTATGCTCGTACATCGTCTGCGCCCAAATCTGTGGATACTACTGGCACCAAAAAACTACCTGTGCAGTTTACTGACTCACCCCTGACCTCTGTTGACAACTCTAATTTCACTTGCCAGGTCCTTCTTGCCATTAGCTCCTTCGAGAAGAGTTACTGATCGTATAGGGGAGGTGCAGGCGGATCTGTCCCTTATTCGTCAGGACATGCAAAAGATGAGGGAAAGAGTCAGTGAGGCTGAGTAACTGATATTTATGCTGGAGGACACCACCGCTCCCCTCAGGGATGACATAGTTGAACTGACTACCCAGGTTAACATCTGTAAACAAAAAATGTCCGACCTGGACGGAAGCCTTCCAGGAACAATCTGTGCCTTGTGGGTCTCCCAGAGAGGGCGGAGGGCACTAATCCAGAAGTCTTCTTGGAATTCTAGTTGTTAACAACATTTGGAAAGGAGGCTTCACCACTCAGTTTGCAGTCGAGCTCACCACCTATCTCTTCAACTCTCAAAACCGGGGGCTCAGCTCAGACATTTATAGCCAAACTGTTCCATTATAAGGATAAAGATGCTATACTCCAATTGGCTCAATCCCAGGGCCTGCTTAAGTATGAAAATCACATGATGTCCATCTTCTCTGACTTTGCAATTGAGGTCCAGAGAAGTAGAGTCTAATTTACTCAAGTAAAACAGAGACTCTGGGACCTACAACTTCCATTTGCAATGCTGTTCCCTGCCCGGCTGCGAATGGTGACAGATGGACGCTCTCACTTCTTCCCCACACCTAAGAAGGCGATGTACTGGCTGGATGGAAGGCACCGAGCCGAAGCTCAGATGAGATAGAGAACATTAATTGACACTTTTGCCTGTTCCCAAATGTTATTTCAGGGTTCTCATCTACATTCTGATGTTGAGTATCTTAACTCTGGGAGTTATTTTATATTTAGCTAAGTTTATTGTGCAATGCATGGAGTTCATAGGTAGCCCTAATTGCTACAATTTAGTTTTAGGTAGTCCTCAGTTGAGTAAGTGTTGGGTTGTTTAGGGGATTAGGTGTACCAATGTTTTTTTTTAGGTATACGAGGTGGGAGAGGGGGGTGTTAGTGTTAGGGGGTAGTTTACCTGACGTATTTGCCGTAACACTGTTTGCTAATACATAATTTTTTCTCCTATTCTGTGCCCAACCAGTGCTGTTAAATTTCCTTTTCTTGCAGTTTAGTGTTTTGATTTTTTTCTTTTTTTCTTACGTTACATGCTCTTGTTCATTGTTAATGTGCTCTATGTTCTACTCTATGAAATTACTTGCAGGATCCAGAGGAGGGTGAACAACCTCTACTGCACTCTGGATGTACTGTATGCCTGGTTCCATGCCTGTGTGGTCTTGGGTGGGCCCTGTTCCCCAGATGTTTGCCCATCTGGTCCCTCTGACTCCTAGTGACAGTCACCATGGGAGGGAAGGGTTTTATAGGCCCACCAACACAGTCTATCCTACCTCCCCTTCTGATCAATAGGCATGGGGTAGGGGGCTTCGGTAACTCTCTTGGAATGTGAGGGGTCTTAATGAAAAAACTAGATTCCTGGTCCTTGCTCAAACCAAGAAATACAACTCTGACATAGCATGCCTGGTTGAGACTCACCTGGTGAGAAGCCGAGTACTGGCTCTTAAAAAGTCCTAAGTGGAAACGGCCTATCATGCTGTGTACTCATCTCACTGTCAAGGGGTGTCAGTACTGGTGAAGAAAAATTGTGTTTGGTGTTAGAGCAGATACAATTGTACCCCCTATGGTCGTTATGTATTTCTCCGGCCCTGGTAGATAACTCCACTCTTATTGTCCTGGCAATCTATATTCCCCACCCTTTCAACTCCGAAGTGCTTAAGAAGGCCTTCAAATTCTTTGCTCTGTCTTCGCATGTTCCAGTAGTGAGCATGGGGGACTTGAACACTGTAATGGATGTCTGCCTTGACAGGTAGTGGGAGGTGTTCCTAGTGATAGGGAGGGACCCTTCACCTCTTTCCAAGCTGCTAGCAGACATGGAATTGATTGCTATTTGGAGAGCTCAGTTCCCATCACAACTACCCTATGCTTCTGGTCATTACACTTGTCCTAAGCATTGGAATTCTGTTCTGTAAACTTAACTCGTTTTGGCTTACTCTGATGGGGCGGGTAGTGACCTCGGTGGTAGTCACTTCAGCAACTACAGTAAATCCGACAGCAGTTTGACCGATTGTAGAAGTACAAATTTCAGCTGTCCTACTTGGAGATGAGGACGACTGCTTGAAAGCACTGTTACAAAGAATTCTGCAGAATGAACATTCCGGTGCCTGCAAATCACGTCATGTTAAAGTGCGACCTAGACATTCTCGCTATTAAGGTGGTCATTTAAGGAAGCGGCGCCTCTACAATGTTTAGTCTGCATTGTTCATTCGGCGGAATTCTTTGTAACAGTGATTTCAAGCAGTTGTCCTCACCTCCAGGTAGGACAGATGAAAATTGAACTTCTCCTATCGGTCAAACCGTTGTTGGATTTACTAGAGTCGCTAATTGGTACCCAACCCAGTGACCTAGCGGTGGATTGGGAGGGGATCGTTGCTACGAATTTCAGAATAGTTAGGCCCTCTGTCCTTTGGGACGCTTTTAAGGCCTTCCTCTGGGGTACCCTGGTTAATACAGTTGGGGGCCGCAACAAGTTCTCTAGGGAGGAGGTATTTAGATTGGACCTGAAGCAGACCTATATTTCCACGCAGGCACCCACCAACCGAGTGTGCTGGCTGCATGCACAGAAGGCATGGGCTGGCCATCTATTAGAAAAGTCTAATCACCAGCTCCTCTTTCCCAGACATCTTTCCCAGACATGCTGTGTAGACTAAGGGGGACAAAAATGGGAGTCTTATGGCGTATCTGGTCAGGACGGATCTGCAGAATACCATTGTCTCTACCATTTCAGTCTGTTCGAGCCCCACCCACTTTCAAACTGAATGGATTGATGCTATTTTCTTAAACTATTTTTACACATCCAGGGTAGTGAAGTGAGAATTCCTCTGGGAAGTTATGAAGACATTTGGAATTGGTCCCAGGTTTTTAATCTGGGTATAGCTCCTGTAGTAGAACATGAAGTTAGTGTTAATGGCCAAATTACTTCACCCTTCAACCTGGGTAGCGGCACAAAGCAAGGGTGCCCCTTTCCCCACCATGGCTGCCATTGATATTAAACTTTTGGTGTTCCTGATTCGGGTGATTCCTGGGATATGTGGCCTCAGGCGGGGGATGGGTTGACAAGATCACAATCTATGCCGACAACATGCTTCGGTTTCTGGGGGACTCAGATTTGTCCTTTGCAACATTGCTGCGTCTTGTGATTGAGTTTGCCGGTTTCTCTGGCCTGAAGATTATTTGGCCCAAATACAGCATATTTCCTATAGGCAGTGGACTTCCCTTGGCTCCTACCACTTCTTATCCATTGCATTGAACGCTATAATTTAAATATCTGGGGATATAAGATAAAAATTTGGTGGCTGATTATATCTCTCTAAACATTGACCCGGTGATCAGATACATTCAGGCCAAGATTTCCACTTGGACGAACCTGACCCCCTCAATGTCGGGTAGAGTTAATTTAATTAAAATGGTCCTTCAACCCAAATTTTTATATCCACTACACCATGCTACTGTGTATCTCCAAGGGTGACTCTTTTTTAAAATTAACAAATATATGTCCTCTCTGGTCTGGGGGAAAAAGCTAGCAAGAATCAGGATGACTTATTTATATCGCAACTTTGCCTCAAGAGGTCTGGCCCTTCCAAATTTCAGGGCCTACTATGTTGCTACACAGCTGGCTCACCTGCGTAGATGGATTGGTGACTCCCTGACAGCTGACTTGGTGGGCTTCCTTGACAGGTGGATGGGATTCCATAGGCCTCCCATACATATCCTGCTGGGCACCTGGGCTCCTAGCACCATCCAGCCACTACTTCGGCAGGCCCTGTTAATATGGAATATGATGACTCCCCAATTTGGGTTAATTGCTCCTTCCCTGAACTGTTTAAACTGAGTCAGTTTTCCAGTTGGTGTGATGTGGGTGTCACTGCACTTTGTCAATTGTACATAAACACCAACTTTACAACATTTTCGCAGATGCAAACTTTCAGCTCCTGAACTGTCTATTTTACAACTACCTGCAACTATGTCATGCTCTGGTTGCAAAGTTTTGAGGTGAATACCTTACCTTCCACTTACACCCTCTCCATTTGCTTCTCCGTCAAGTGGGCTCAGATAAGGCTGTTTCAGTACTCTATGCTAATGTCTTTCCTTCCTTACTACTGACAATTTGGGTGGGCAAAGATTGGGATGAGAGATGTACTTTGGTCCCCTTGATGAAGAGAACTGGACCTCTATGTTGGATAGTGCTAGGAAGGCTACCCCATTTACCAAATACAGACAAGTACAGCTGTACATATTACACTGAGGATACTACTCCCCTCAGAGGCTGTGTCAGATGGGTGCTAGGACTGACTCTGTTTGCACAAAATGTGGGGAAGTCTCCACTGCCTTCTAACATTTGCTATGAAGCTGTCCTTTAGTTGAGGACTTTGGTCAGAGGTGGTGGTAGGGAATCCAAGACATGGGTAGCACTATCCCAATACTTTTTCCTAAGACAAGTGTGTTTGGTTTGGGCCTTTGAGCTTCTGTTCAATAGGCGTTCAACCAGATCATTACCAATCTCCTCGATTTGCCAAGGTCATCATCGCCAGAACGTGGATTGCCCGGGAAGGCCCCGTTTTGCCCGTTGGTTATCATTGGTCAATGAGGCTGTGGGGCATGAACGGTTTACTTACCAGTTTCATAATACTATGCCTAGTATGGTCTAGGTGGGTAAAACCAAAATATGCAGCATAGTCGCTGCTGGCTGATTGTGACCCTTATTGAGAACCTCTCCTTGTGACTTCTACTTCATAATAGCCGCACTCCCACTTGGGCCTGGTGTATTCTCTCATACCATATGCTCACTGGTACTGAGCACTCTGCACTGACCCTGTTTCGGCACAGTATCTCATGTGGTTGGGAATTGGTTGTATAAGATTATGTTGCTGTAATGTTGCATCACGTTGCACTTATAATATATAATGTTTTGCTTTTAGGCTAAGTAATATTGTTATAACTAGCCGCTAGAGTGGATAACGTACATATTCTTCTGTACTGTACAAAAACTTCTTAATAAAAATATTTGATTTAAAAAAGTAAGCTGTATACACATATAGAGCACAAAAAACGACAAAAAGTAATATTGAAGACATCACATGCAAAGATGTGCACAGAATGGGACATGCACACAGTAGAATACATATGTAGGAGAAAAAGAGCATAGAATAAAGGCACACATAGGGAGAAAACACAAATTTATAGTAAGTAACTGTGACTTGGACCAAGGTATCAACAGTCTGAGATTGTGCTGTAAAAATAGGCTAAAGCACAGATATAACATGTGGTAATTGACACTTAGCCTGTCAAGATTTTACCTCTTTGTCCTTACAATTTCATATTGCAATATAATAGCCTGTCTAAATCTGCATGTTTTATGTAGTACCAATGCTGGCAGCTTCTCAGAGTTTTACAGCATATTGCAAAAGGCATTCATTTTATAGTCTAGTCTGGTTACCTATAAAAATAAATAAAATATGCAGCATGCTTCACCTAAATTAATAACCAGTACGCATGCTATAGTCTGGTCTGATTACCACCAAAGTTAAGAAACAATGAGCATTGGGTCCCCCTGCAAAAGTGGGAACCAGCACCTGGCTCAAACATTTTCAAGTTGTTTCACATAGCAAACTTGTTCAATTCAAATTTAGCTTAATATTTTTAATCAATCTAAAATTCTAAAATTCAGGTTATTTATCAAATTTTGAACCTATTTGAGAAATTATTTGTGGCTGGTTTAAGCTTATTTAATACTGGATTTGAAGAGGGTTTAGGACTACCTACGCTGGTAGAACGGATATTCTCATGGATGTGCTGCCAATGATTGAGGTAGGAGGTACCCAGGTCTTATTTCTTTATAGTTCTTGAGGTTTCTGTGACTCAAGTTGTGGCAATCTGTGTAAATGAGAAGAATGGGAGGGGGAGAGGACTTACTTGTATGTAGTATGGGTTTGAGACATTGTTGTTCAGTTTTCTTATGTTGTGTGAACGGTGTGATTGGGAGTTAACAAGTAAATGATGGGTGTATCAATTGTCCTTGCAGGATATATCAATTCTCCTTGTAATTTGAGTCTAAATTTTTGTCTTATGGAAATGCCGAGTATATCACTTTACCTTGCAGGGATATAGCGATTCTCCTTGCAGTATAATTCTGTAGTCCTTGTTGGTCTCTGTGTAGTCAAATCTTGGCTTCTTGACCTATAGGTGAGACAATAGGGAAGGATGAGAGGGGGAGGGGATAGGGGAAAGGAGGGAATGGGCTAAGCCTTGGGGCAAGTTTAATGCAAATGGCTCAATTTATTTATAGCTGGATGCAGATATTGTAGTGAAGATAATGTGGAAATAAAATGCAATGCAAAAAGGATAGTATAGAGGAGGTATTACTCATTTTATAATGTCCATTATTATAAAATGAGTAATGGGGGAAAAGCTGGGAAAGAAAATTGAAGGTATTGGTAAGTGCAATGGTAGGAATGCAGTCCTGGGATTCTGGTGGTCTAGTGGGATGCTTGGAGTAGTGTGGGGCAGTAGTAGAATCCAATGCATTTCATTCGGTGAGACTTCTTCTGGGTATAACAACTTATTCTCGTGTGCTGGTTTATGTGGAAGAGAGAGGGGAAGAAGTAAGGGGGCAGGGAATGATGGAGGCTGATTGGAGGATGGGTGGGAGCGTGTGATTGGAGGAGAGGTTTGTGGTGGTTGCTAGGAATAAGTAGAGGATAAGGTAACTCAGAATTGGGAAAAAGGGTTTTAGTTGAATAAAAAATAAGTAAGGATCAAAGAGCAAATAGATGGAAAATAATGTAAAGAACCATAGACAGAAAGGGAAATCTATGTATGAAATTAATAGAAAAATAGAAAAATTAGAAATGTTAAATGAAAGTAATAAATGATAATGTAATAAAATGATTAGACTAATAATATTGGTAAAATAAAAATATAAAAATAAAAATTATATATAAAACATGAAAATAAAATATAAAATAAGGAAAATAAGTATAAATAAATATAGTAATAAATACATGAAATAATTGAGTAGGAGAAATGGATGAGAACAAAAAATATATTAAATGTAGAGAGAAGATAAGAGATAGGAAAGTGGATAGAGTGTAGAAAGTATAGGAATTGATTGGAAAGTAGGCTGTGGAGGTAGAGTGTAGTAGTGATTGGTGAATGAGAGTGTTGGTGGGAGAGGGTGTGTGTGTGTGTGTGTGTGGGGGGGGGTGATATGGTGGGGCGGTATGGGAGGTGGGCAGAGGGTGGATGGGGAGGGTGGAAAAAGACATTGTCAAAGAGTTGTTCACAGGAGGGGACCCAGTTCCAAGTCGATGTTGAGGTCTCTAGGGGTAAGGGTATTCAGTTTGTGGATCTATCTTATTTATTCTCTTGCTATTTGTGATATGAAATCGCCTCCTCTCCAGCATTGCTTGAAAAGTTTGATGCCTATGAAGGTAAGTCGTGTAGTGTACAGGTATGTTGTGGGTTTGTACATCTTTCTTTATGATTCTGGTGTGTTCCTGTATCCTTGTCTTTAGGTCTCTTATTGTCCTTCCCACATACTGTAATCCACAGGGGCATTGTAGCAAATAGACTACACCTTTGGAGTTATTTTTAATTGTTTCCAGTAGGTCTGTTGGTTGTTGATGTTTGTAAATTCTGTGATGTATGGAACCATCTTCGACTTAGATGGTCAGGTCCAGAAAATCCATTTGTTCTCTTCTGCTGTTTGTCGTGAAGTGAAGGTTCAATTCGATCGTGTTCTGGTTCGTGTTCTGTTTTGTGGTAAAATCTTATATATATCTCATATTTTTATGTTGTCTCCTCATCATATGAAGAGGAAATAGTTGATGTATCTTCACCAAACTATTATGTCACTCTAGTTGAGGTTGTTGTTCCATAAGTGATCCTCATCCCACTCAGCCATAAAGAGCTTCACGCAGCTTGGTGCAAATTTCATTCCTGTTGCTGTCCCTTTTACTTGCTTGCCGTAATTTCCATCAAATCTTTGATAATGAAGTTTACCTGGTCTTCTGATAGGGTAGATTCTGTGGTGTGGAAGTGTCTGTTATAGTTGCATTCTTGTGTGTGGTTGATGATGGTGTAGATGGAAGCAACATCGCGATTGACAAGTGTGTATGCTTGGTTCCATTGTAGTTTGTTCAGGATCTGTAAGCTTGAGTTGTGTCCTTAAGGTAGCTCCTTTGTGACGATATTAGGGGTTGTAGGATGTGATTGATCTTCCTGGGGGTTCCTTTTGGATTTTAGGTAGCTAGTAGAAGCCTGTTAGTCTTGGATGTTGGGTTTGTAGGAATTTGTGCTCCTTCTTATTCAGTATGCCTGCAGTCAGACCTCTTTTGAAAACTGTGGTTAGTGGTTTGTAACACTAGAATGTGGAGCCTCTGAGTAGGATGTAGGTGGTCTTGTCTCTCAGTAGTCTGTCTTCTATGTAGTCAGCTTTGTTAAGCATGACAGTTCCTCATCCTTTATCGGCTGATTTGATGATGATAGCCTCCCTCCTCCCCCTCCCCCTCCTCCTCCTCCCCCTCTCTCTTCCACATAAATCAGCACATGAGAATAGAATGTTAAACCCAAAAGTAGTCCCACTGGAAGAAAAACATTGGTTTCTACCAGGGCCGGACTGGGACTAAAAATCAGCCCTGGCATTTAAAGCACACAGGCCCACGTGTTGTGGGTTCCATGCACTATATTGTTGCACACTGATGCTGGCGCAGTACAACATGATGTAGTATGAGTGTGTGTGTGTGTGGGGGGGGGGGGGGGGTATTTATTTCTCCTAATGACCCTCAACATTACATTATTAGCACCCCAATTACATCAATAAACACCATGACAATACATTATTAGTACCCAAATTACAGCAATAAATAACCCCCCACACGCACTCATACTACATCAATCATCCCCACATTACAGCAACCGGCATCACCCCCCACATTACAGCAACCAGCATCACCCCCACATTACAGCAACCGGCATCACTCCCCACATTACAGCAACCGGCATCACTCCCACATTACAGCAATACCCTCTCCTACTTATTAGCAATACTAAGCACCAAACACATTACAACATTGCCACCAGCACGCCACCCCATACTACAGCAATACCACCAATTATACAGACGCCACTGTAGGAAACAATGTTTTGCTTTTTTCAAATCTCCCACAAAATAGCAACAACGAACAGAGTACTTACACACACATATAGGTAACAGGTACCCTTTTCCCTCAATTAAATAGTAATGGCAGAATTTTCATGAATCATTCCACATGAAATAAAACTAACATATATCTAAAAAAAACATATTGAATGATCAGTTGAATCCACACGGCCGCATTAAAAGTATTTCCATCTACAGCAAAATGTCAGAGAAAAATATTTTTGTTTTACTACAGTAATTGGATATGCGTCTTTTCTATTCATTTTAAATAACACAGTATATAAATTAAGGGGGATAGAGGAGGTGGGTGAGAAATAATTGGATGTGATCCATCAGTTTGATTAGATAGGAAACATTTAGATTATTTACCTGGAGGCGTCTACCCCCTTGACTCACAGGCAGGGCTGACAAGAGGAATTTTGGGCCCCGATACAGCAACTTCTTTGGGCTCCCATCATATTCAACAATGAAAGACTTGCCTTTGGCAGAAGTTCATATGATGCCACACCGTAGTGCCCCAAGGTCATATTATGCCACATAGTATTACCCTCAATTCATATTTGGTCATGCAGAAGTGCCCACAAATCATATTACGGCATAGTAGTGCCCCCAAATCATTAGTAAAGCTCAGATAAAAACTCATTCACAAATAAAAATTGCTACAGCATATCAGATACTGAGTGTGAGTCCCAAGAGCAGCTTAATATATCATTTACAATGCAAACAAAAATAGATATATTGACACAATTACAGATAAAATTTATGACAAGCAATGTTTTTTCCTCTTAATTAAAAATCTCTGTACAGATAAATATGCAAAAAGCATTACAGCGCAATAATGAGCAATACATAGTGTTAAACATTATTGGATACGCTGTAGTGTCCCCAGTTCAAGAAAGGATGGTTAAAAACATATTGCACACGAGAAAATATATGAACTTACCTGATTATGGCATCCTGTGTTCTGTTCTCCTAGTGGGCGCGCTGGGCGAGGAGGGATCAGCAGCTGTCAGCTCACACAGGCAGTCGGGAGCAGGAATAGAGGGCAGTGGTCGAAGCAGAAATTTAGGAGTGGGGGTATAGAAAATATAAGTGAATGGAGTATGAAGGCTTGATTTTTTATTTTTTTTAACACTTGTCCCCTCTGTGCATTTCCATTCTTCATTACTACTTGTGTTTTATGATGGTTGCATCCCTGACATTCCCATTCTTAAGATGTCTCTACCTTTACACTTTCTTTTACCTATGCCCCTGCACCATCTTCTCCTTTGTCCCTCTCACTTAACCCCCTGCACCACCTTCTCCGCTGGCTCTCACACATCTTCCTGTACCACCTACTCCCCTGGCTCTCTCACACGTCTTCCTGCACCCTCTACCCCCCGGCTCTCTCACTCCTCTTCCTGCACCCCCTACCACCCTGGCTCTCTCACCCCCTTCGGCTCTCTCACCTCCTTTCCCAGCACCCCCTTCGGCTCTCTCACTCCCTTTCCCAGCACCCCCTTGGGCTCTCTCACCCCCTCTCCCAGCACCCCCTGGCTCTCACCCCCTTTGGCTCTCTCACCCCCTCTCCCAGCACCCCCTGGCTCTCACCCCCTTTCCCAGCATTCCCTTCCGCTCTCTCACCCCCTCTCCCAGCACCCCCTTCAGCTCTCTCACCCTCTCTCCCAGCACCCCCTTCAGCTCTCTCACCCCCTTTCCCAGCACCCCCTTCCGCTCTCTCACCCCCTTCGGCTCTCACACTCCCTCTCCCAGCACCCCCTGGCTCTCTCACCCCCTCTCCCAGCACCCCCTTTCCCAGCACCCCCTTCCGCTCTCTCACCCCCTTCGGCTCTCACCCCCTCTCCCAGCACCCCCTGGCTCTCTCACCCCCTCTCCCAGCACCCCCTTCGGCTCTCTCACCCCCTCTCCCAGCACCCCCTTCGGCTCTCTCACCCCCTCTCCCAGCACCCCCTTGGGCTCTCTCACCCCCTCTCCCAGCACCCCCTGGCTCTCAACCCCTTTCCCAGCACCCCCTTCCGCTCTCTCACCCCCTTTCCCAACACCCCCTTCGGCTCTCTCACCCCCTCTCCCAGCACCCCCTGGCTCTCACCCCCTTTCCCAGCACCCCCTTCGGCTCTCTCACCCCCTTTCCCAGCACCCCCTTCGGCTCTCTCACCTCCTTTCCCAGCACCCCCTTCGGCTCTCTCACCCCCTCTCCCAGCACCCCCTAGCTCTCACCCCCTTTCCCAGCACCCCCTGGCTCTCACCCCCTTTCCCAGCACTCCCTGGCTCTCACCCCCTTTCCCAGCACTAGCTGGCTCTCACCACCTGAAAATCGCGGGCACCCCCGCCCGAAAATCGCGGCACCCCCGCGACCCCCCCCCCCTGAAAATCGCGGGCACCCCCGCCCGAAAACCGCGGCACCCCCGCGACCCCCCCTCCCTGAAAATCGCGGGCACCCCCGCCCGAAAATCGCGGTACCCCCCCCCGAAAATCACGGCACCCCCGCGACCCCCCCCCCCCCCGAGAAACAGCATAACGGGGGAGGGAGCTGGGGAGCGCGCAGCAGAGGTGGCTGGTTCACCTGAACCAGCCACCAAGAAGACAGGGGGAGTCGGGCCGGCCCATATAGCCATCGGCCCTTCTGGCATTTGCCAGAAGAGCCAGATGGCCAGTCCGGCCCTGGTTTCTACTACTGTCCCGCACTACTCCAAGCATCCGACTAGACCACCAGAATCCCAGGAGAAAGCCTAAAACAACTGGAAAGCAGAATAGGATAGTGAAATCCACAGCACCCAATTGCATTCTAGTGGCCATCTTGGTTCCAGAATACACTGCTTTGCGCTGCATACTACACAAAAACTGCTCTTCCAAGAGCAATACTAAGCTATAGTCATTGAGCAGTCACAGAGCCATTGGCTTTAAACATTGTTGAGCTATAATTTAAATCACAGCAACCTGGACCACCTTCCTTCCTACCACTACACCTATCAATACCTTTCAACTTTTTGAAAGTTTTGTCCCCCATTATCCTTATTATACTATCTACTTTGCTCTTACCTCCTCCATACTATCCTATATCTATAGTTATAAATATTTTATTTCACCTGTATTTTCACTACAATATCTGCACCCAGCAATAAATATAATTAGCTATTTGCATTAAGCCTTCCCCATGGCTTAACCCACTACCCTCTTTCCCCTATCCCCTCTTCCTCTCCCCCCTCCCCCTTTGTCTCACCTGCAGGTCAAGAAGCCAAGATTTGACTACCTAGAGACCAACAAGGACTACAGACTTATATTGCATGGAGAATCATTACATCCTTACATGTATAACTGATACACCCGGCATTTCCCTAGGATGTGAAATTAGACTCAAACTACAAGGTATGTATTCAATCTCAATTTTACATAATTTGTGGCAACAGTTTGAGGAAAGTCTTTTCCTGTTTCCTCAAAGGGGCACCAACTCCATTTTAATGCCTGTGGGTTTGGAATGAGATTTTCAACAAACGCATAGGGATGTGATATTCAGATGTCCACATTATTTTGGCTATGTAGTGTACAACACTCAGAAGTAAGCAGTACCAGGAACTGGTGAAGGAGCCTGGTGGTGCATAATGCATTGCTCCCTGTGATCAGAGGTATTACTTGATGCTAACATTATTATCTAATAATCTCTGTGTTGAAAGTTTTTCTGTTTGCAAGAGGGAGGTCTGTCCTCACGACTGATCAAGGAAAAATAACTGCATGTGACTATTCTCCTACAACTTTTGTGCAGTTGGCGCTTACTGTCAGTGAGTGTCTAGTGGCCAGTTAACACCAGTAGGAGTGGACAGTAATGGGTAAGGCAGACCAGCACTGAAAAACATATATGTCTGCCAGAAGCTATACCTTTTGCACCTGATAGATGGCAGATGCAAATACATTGATGATGACAGTCGCCAGCACCTACTAGCAGATTCTGATTGACTGATTGCATATTCACCTCTAAATCTTATATGTCCTTTCTACATTAATATTTCCTCTATTATTGGAATTGGGATCCTATTGTAAAATGTATTATTAGCTACCTGCATTCCGACTCTAATGTGTTTTACAGTATAATAACAAATATTAACAAACTTTTGTTGCACTTATGACCTGGTTGTGTATAGGCATATGTGGGTGTATGTATGCCTGACTTAGGCCAGATGTAAACCTGGTGTATATACTCAGCATATGGGCATAAATACACTATTTTTAGAGCTGCCTTTTTTTGAGCTGTAAGTACATCTAATATGCATCGAACTCAGAGCCGGCCCTAGGATTTAATCTACTAGCTCTATCAGATGTAAACTAAATATAATAGAAGCAGCTCTACTAAATCCACACATAGTGCTGGCAAAAGGGGACAAGGATCTTCTCAAGTGAAAAATAAGAATAACAAAGTAACATTTAAAACAATGTGAACAATATTCAAATTATACAGTATATACAGAGTTTCCCTCCTTTAAATTCAAATTGAATAACAATCTTGTTATTTTGTACAAGAAGAAATATTGATTCTACCCTCTAATGGCAGAAGGAAGATATATTTCTCTTAATTGATATATACTACACAAAATTCAAATTTTTTTATCAGAAAAAGAAATAACGTTATTTTTGATACACACTAAGCCTATTAATTGGCTGGGTTTGAACAGGGGACAACCCTTCAGTAGTGAAGTGGTTTTAAAGCACAGCAAAATATAAAATAAGATGTTTGTAAAAAAGTTTGGCTAGATAGAATTATTTAAATGCAAAAAAACTGTCTTGAGATTATAGCTTGAATTTTGATATAAAAAATATAATGTTCACAATGGCTTTCTCTAAATATTGTGAGATGTTCTTAAGGAAGTAAACATGATTTAACAATAAAAATAATACAAAAGAGTCAGCTATTTACATTTGCAAAATAATTAAAATAAAAAAATCATATAGTTTGTGTTATGATGTTGGGATTGCTTCTTTAGCTCTGGTGAGCATAAGTCATTGACTGTGTATATTGATATTACTTATTCAGCTGTGGTGAGCATGAGTCATTGCACATCTGTCTAATTTAAATTAAGGTGTGTTCCCTCCTGTCCTGATTGGACCTTAAATCCATCTCCTGTTCTATGCTTCTTTGTCAGTGATAGAGTTACTCCTGGATTCCTGTACAGTCTTTTCTCTTGGATTCTTCAGGATACTGATTTATGCTACAACTCTGGCTCTACAACCTTGGCAAACAGCATACAAAGACTTCAGATTCTGTACCTTTGCAAACAGCATACAAAGTCTTTGGACTCTTTACCCTGGAAAAACAGCAACACATCATTCCCGCATTGAGCATATTGTGATTTCTCTCAAAGTGAGTACAGCAGCTTGAACATAAAACCGCACGTATACAGAACATTTGTCTGCTGGTTAGGAAGGAATAATTCTATATCAGGCTGTCCACTGATACCGCACTGAGGGATTCTGGGCTCATCTCAGTTGTGCTTGGAGTTTTGCTACCTTCAGTCCATTTACGTGGCATATTCTGCATTTTTTCACTATGTGCATGTGCGAAACAGAAACATAAAATAAAGAGTGCAGTTCATGTTTACACATAAATGACACTTCCGACAGACTGCGATATGAAAGGCAGAACAAGGAAGGGAAGAGGCGTTTGCATATAATGTAAGGGTGCACGCAGCAGGATCTGATTCAAGCTTTGGGTATTACTAAGGTACCTGTTTTTCAGTCATATCATTTTCACCAGTTACAGGGCAGGTGTAAGTGCCGAGTGATAGTGATGATGGTCGCATATGCATGCTAGTGTTTGCAATCAAGAGCAACTGTAAAAATGCATTTTATGTACAGTAGACATTCATAATATCTAGGGATGAGCGGGCTCGGATATCTGAAATCCGAGCCCACCCGAACCTTGCCGATCCGAGCGGGATCCGAGACAGATCCGGGTATTCCCGCCAATTGCAAAACTGAAAGCTAGGCTCCGAGTCATAATCCCGTTGTGGGATCTCGCGATACTCGGATTCTATAAATTCCCCGCTGGCCGCCGCCATCTTCACTCAGGCATTGATCAGGGTAGAGGGAGGTTGTGTTAGGTGGTCCTCTGCCCTGCTATATTCTGTGCTGTGCTGTGCTGTGCTCAGTCCAGTGGTGCTGTGTCCTGTGCTCTGTCCTTCTGAGTTCAGTGGTGCTGCTGGATCCTGTGCTGTGTCCTGTTCAGTCCAGTGGTGCTGTGTCCTGTGCTCTGTCCTTCTAAGGGCATTGTTATTTCCCCATTATTCCCAAGTTATAAAAAAATTTAAAAAAAAGTTATAAAAAAAATAAAAATAAAAAAATTATAAAAAAAAGAAAATTTAAAAAAAATATCCAAAAACAATCCTGCAGTATAAGTCCATTGGTACTGCAATATTACAAAGTTCACTGATTCTGCAGTATAAGTCCACCAGTGGTACTGCAATATTACAAAGTTCACTGATTCTGCAGTATAAGTCCAGTGGTACTGCAATATTACAAAGTTCACTGATTCTGCAGTATAAGTCCAGTGGTACTCTCCTGTGCCGCATATAATTTTTAAAGGCTTTCCCGAGTGTGTGTGGCTTAGGGGTACGCTCTCTTGTGCTACATATAATGGAAAACAAACATTTGGAGGATAAAGCTGCGAGGAAAAAGCTCAGTTTTCCTAAAAGACCCGCTGGCGGGGATGCTGATAACATCTGGTCCGGACTGAAGGACCTGCCAATCATTGCAGACATGTCTACTGTTGCTGCATTGGATGCTGTCACAATAGAAAAAATGGTGGAGGATTATTTTCCTGACACCATCCAAATAGACATGTCAGACAGTCCATATTGTTACTGGCAGGAAAAAAAAGGCAGTTTGAAAGCCCCTGTACAAACTGGCTCTATTTTACCTGAGTTGTCCCCCCTCCAGTGTGTACTCGGAAAGAGTTTTTAGTGCAGCGGGGAACCTGGTCAGTGAGCGGCGAAGGATGTTGCTTACTCAGAACGTTGAAAAAATGATGTTCATAAAAATGAATTATCAATTCCTCAATCAAGTACAGCACTGCCCTCCAGATAGTACAGAGGGACCTGTGGTTGTGGAGTCCAGCGGAGAGGAATTGATAATGTGTGAGGAGGAGGAAGTACACACTGTAGGGGTAGAGGAATCAGAGGTTGAGGATGAGGACGACATCTTGCCTCAGTAGAGCCTCTTTATTTTGTACAGGGAGAGATGAATAGCTTTTTTGGTGTGGGGGCCCAAACAAACCAATCATTTCAGGCATAGTTTGGTAGGCCCTGTCGCTGAAATGATTGGTTTGTTAAAGTGTGCATGTCCTATTTCAACAACATAAGGGTGGGTGGGATGGCCCAAGGACAATTCCATCTTGCAACTCTTTTATTGCCATTATGTGACCATTCAACAGTCGTTTGCCATGAGCACAAAGTAAAACAAAATTAAAACAAATTCAACAAATTAAACCAAAAGTAAAATGCCCTGTCATAATCAAAAACAAGAGGTATTGACGTGCTTGAACTACTGTAGTGTTTATAAGTTAGAAACACTACACTTGAAAGCTTGAGCCTTTAATAGAAAAAGTCACTCTTCATTGCACGAATATTTGCAACAGCGACAATTTTTGGGTTAACAAAGTCAACAAATAACACTTCGACCCTGTCTGTCTTTCACATACTTGATGGATCTCAATGATGAATGCTCTGTACCATGGTCGTCTAAAACAAGAGTTATTGACGTGCTATAACTACTGTAGTTTTTATAAATTATAAACACTACACTTGAAAGTTGGAGGAGGTATTGTGGCCCCGGTACCAAATTGGGTACCGGGGCCACTCCACTATGCAGTCAAGAAACTCCAGATAGAGGTGTATCAGATATTATACAACGTTGACTGTTGCTGCAAAATTTTTAAATAATATTGTGGGAACACTACACTATGCAGTCCATAAACTTTTTTGGTAGAATTCAGACCAGTGGAGGGTTTTTTAATTATATTGTGGCCCCGGTAAAAAATTGTGTACTGGGGCCACCCCACTACGCAGTCAATAAACTTTTTTTTTGGAATTCAGACCCGTGGAGGGATTTTTAATTATATTGTAGGGACCACTCCTCTACGCAGTCCACGTACAATTTTTGGTGTAATTAAGACCAGTTGATGGTTTTCTTATTATATTGTAGGGACCACTCCTCTACGCAGTCCAGATACAATTTTTGGTGTAATTAAGACCAGTTGATGGTTTTCTTATTATATTGTGGGGACCACTCCACTACGCAGTCCAGAAAGATACCTCGTTGCAACGTTTTGGACTAATAACAATATTGTTAGGTGTTCAGAATACACTGTAAATTAGTGGAAATGATTGTTATTGAATGTTATTGAGGTTAATAATAGCGTAGGAGTGAAAATAAGCCCAAAAACTTTTTATGCTTTTTTCAAAAAAAATCCGAATCCAAAACCTTAAATCCGAAACAAAACCTTTCGGCAGGTGTTTTGCGAGACAAATCCGAACCCAAAACCTCAAGCAAATCCGAATCCAAAACACAAAACACGAGACACCAAAAGTCGCCAGTGCACATCCCTAATAATATCCTGATAAATGCATTAAATGGAAATAAATTAATAAAATGTTTTGTTTAGTTAATGTTTTTTCATTAATGATTATATTGTGAAAAGGTGACAATATTTAAATACTTATATGTATTGTTCATATCCAGTAGTGTGTTGGGTCTGTCTCAATATAGCAATTGATGTATATGCAGAACATACCTACACCCAACATTTCTTCAGGTCTGCTTGTGGTTGAATACAGAAATGTGCATACCCGAATTACATGTGTTTTTAAAAAATCGCACATTACATTCGTTTTACATGCCTTAATGAATGAAACCCAAGATCTTTTTACTTCCCTTGAAATATTGGGATTTTATTTATATTTAAAAATACAAGCCATAATACATGGCTCACTATACACTGTGGTTAATATAAAGCAGTATTGCCCATGTCATACCTTATAATGTTTATGCAACATTTTAATAATTGTCTATACTAAATTACCTAATTATAATAAAATGCTTGGTCTGCATTTAGTAACATTATTTACATAAAACACTGCACGGTAACATTCCTAAGACAATATTATTGCTTCATGTACTTTGAATATTAAAGCACTAATCCCATGATAAAAGCAGCTGTGTTTTTAAACATAAATCACTGTGGTAGACTAAAAGAAGAATGTTGGAATTTACCATTTTCACTTGTTTTTTTGTTTCTGACTGCTAGTAATGATTTATGATTCTAGACTACCATGGCAACCATAGTCACATTGCACATGATGTATCAAGCATTGGGCATTGGAATGCCCCTCTAATTTCTGTCTGCACTCTGACATCATCCTTTTCCACCCTCTGCCATCCCATAATATGCTAATAGCAGTGAGACTGTGCCTGTGTAGGAGACCATGAAGGATCCTCCCACTGTGTCTCTACCTCTCTCCTGCCAAGGCTCTAAATTACAGTCAGCTGGTATCATACAGTTTTTCCCTGTATCATATAATACTCACCTTTTCTCTGCAATATGTTGAGCTACGTAGTCAGGAAGGGCGAAGGCGGGGCTGTGCACTGCATTAATAAGCTTTATAGCCCCTGACGTTGTAACACTTAAAGAAGAGGGAAGATTAAATGGGCAGCCCACCTCCTGGTGATCAGGTGGTGATAGGCAGTGGCGATCCAAGTACAGGAGGGGTTTCTAGGGAAATGGCGCCCCCCCTGAGTGCACGCCTGCTTAGAAAATGATGCATGTTTCAGATCAGATGAATGTTTAAAATGTACTCAACCTGCTATTTAAAGAAAAACAAAATTGTTCTGTGGGAATGTCGCTTTAACCTACTATATTATAGTGATAAGCAGAGATGGGCAAATAATTAGGCTGTCACTGAATTCATTTGCAAACCACTACCAGACCATGGACCTTAAATAAGAAAATCAGCAAGCATAAACAAATGCCACAAACAAATGTGTATAGACACAATCATAGCCCCACCCCTTTCATTAAACTAAATTTTTTAATTTTTTAAAATACTGCTCAGTTTAGCCTCATTTGTGGCTTAAATTAATCATGACCGTTAAGTGACATCAGAACTGTCTTATTAAGTGTGGTATTTTGTGTTCAGAGCTTTTTTCACACTGGCCAAAGTGCAACTTTTATTTAATTTCAATAATCTTAAACAATAAAATGAAATATTATTTTTTTCACTATTACACAAAATTATGCAGACCCATGAGCAATCTATGTGTTTTTTAAATAATCACCTTCAGTTCATCCAAGTCCTCCCATTGGCCAGTACAAATTTCTGCTCCTCTGCAAATACTGTCATTGTGTTCCGTACATCTACGCAGTTCTGGGGAAATTTAGGCCCCCTTGCACAAACTGGGGTGCAAGACACTACCTTAGAGGATTTTGTCCTGCACCTAAGACATTTTGTGATTTATAAATGAGATCAATAAAGTTTCATGCAGATTAAGGTCATATGTCGTTTTATTCCCACGATTGTATCAAATTTTGCAGGACATCTGTAAAGGACCTCTTAACGAAAACGATAACTGGTTTATATAATAGAATTCAAAATTAAAGTATACAAGTTAAAGATTCAGGAGTTTTTCAGAACTGGATATACCCAGCCTGTGCATTGAGCAATATGGTCAGTGTTCAGTTTGTCCACATATGTTTGCGGCAAAATTGGATATATCCTAAACAGACCAGCTGAATATTAATCACAGAAAACAGTGCAATTTCATGACAAAAGCAAAAGACACGATTGCTTACGACATGAACTGCAGAATGGGTGAGAGACAGAGCGAAAGGAACATAGCTCAGGTACAGTAAGGGTGTTCCCAAGCAGATGAGGATTCAAGTTCCGCCATACTCTGAAGCTTCTTTTCAGATGTAAGGCTTGCACCTGCTCCAGGGCAGGTGCAACTGATGGATGATAGTGATGGCCAAACACGGCATTCACTCTCACAATCTAATAGGAAGATTCACCTGCACACCTGACACCACTCATCTCAGCAAACAACACTATAGAAGATCATTGCAAATGGACTCCATTGTAGCATTTTCTTTCCAAATAAAGGGAAAACAAAAATCTGCTTGCTTAAAAGAAGTAGGTGAATCTTTCACATGTGCGATTCAGTAGCAACAAAGGTATTTTATTCTATTTTTTAATGAATTGCGTACTTTAGCATGTGAGGATGCTTTAAATTGCCTTACTGACCATTTTTAAAAATATTTTTAATTGTGAGGTAAAAAAATACACTACATGAATTGACAATTTGCATTGCAGTATTTTATTTCAAATGTTTAGACATAGTTGCATACATAAGCAATGGGGTTTTTGTGATGCAGTTTACATATAGTTGCATACATTTTGCCTGATTCATTAAGAGAGGTAAAGCAAAAAAAGGAGTAAATTTGCACCTTGGCAAAACCATTTTGCATTGGAGGGGGAGATAAATTTAAAATGTGAGGACAGATTTATAGTTGGGATAGGACATGTCCTAGATTTACATTTCAGTGTAAAAATAAAGCTATCAAGAATTTGTCTACTACATTTTAAAAAAGCCAGTATTTTGCTAATGTGCAAAATAATAAACTAATTTGCACCCTCTGCAATGTTACATGGTTTTTGCAGGAGCAAATTTACTCCTTTTTTGCCTTACTTTCCTTAATAAATCAGGGCCATTGTCTTTTTTAATGTTTAGAAATTATATTTCATGCTTTTTAATACTGCTTTAGTATTTTGTTAAAACAAAACTATTGACACATAACCTTAAAAAGTTTAAATATTAGAATGGAGAAGCTTTGTTAGTTGTAAGTACGTTTTCTGTATAATGTGTAATTTCAAAGGGGACCCAAAAAAGGAATAAGGGAATTTTTCACAATATTTACATCCGTAGTGGAGTTCCATGGGTGGAAGAGGCCTAGTCCTCCAGATTCACAAGATTATTCGGCCTTAAAGGCATTTGTGATTTCATCTTACTTTACATGTAAGTATCTTTTGAGTTGCTTAAAATGTAATGCTGACAAAAAATGGACAAATAACCAAATAGAATTTTTTCTTTAGAACAATGCATTTAGTGGAACAAACAAATAAAATAATGACCCACACAAACACAAGTGAAACACATAAAAAAAAAGCATTTTGATTTGCGCACTCACTTGCCCCCAGCCCAATATTTCCTGTGTTGCTTGATTGTAGCTGCCTCTGGGTCACACAAGTTGCAGGTGCCACAGGGGCAGAAGGTGCAGCAGTTGCCACAGCGGCAGGGGGGGTAATAGCTGCCACAGAGGCAAGAAGAATGCCACTTTGGTTTCCAATGTAAGCAGTAATGTTAGTCAATCTCTCAAGAGTGGAATGAATCATTTTCAGTGTGTTTCAAATATGATCCAACTTTTGAGTATAAAGCTGAGGCAGTTTCATACATTATGAGGAACAATTGTTGCCAGTTTGACCTATTGCCACTATTCACTGATGTTTCTTCATGTAGCTGTTGTTCCTCCGCACGGTCACGAGTGTTCTCGCCTGTAGGATCCCTTTTCAACCTCACTTGGCTCCTCAGCATCTACAGCTCACATAATGGAAGAAAATAACATTAAAATCATGTATGTTTTTGTCCATAACAATATACTCAATATAGTACCAAACACTTCTTTGAAATTCATGGCTCAATCACAAAATGACAAGACACAATAATTGCCTCTCCAGCTTTAATTAGTGTCCGCAGAGGAGTATTCTGCTGCCATTTGTTATGTGTGAACATCTAGGCATTGGAACCCCTAGTTGCCTTGGTACTGCCCACTTTTGTGATTGCAGGGAATATGATAGGATAGGTACTCCATTAGGAAAAAGTTAAGTAAAATTCACCATTTCAGATATGGTATAGAAGGGATTCACGACTTACGTACCTATGACCAAACATGGCCTGACAGCCAATCAGAAAACGAGGCAAAACATCTTTGTTACGTTGTTGAATCTTGCAAGTTTTGGATTCTATAAGTACCGTCCTCCATGACGATTCAGTGCCATTTTACAGAGGGACACAGAAGGGGTAGCACAATTCTTGGCAGTCTCTAGAGCAGTTGGACAGCGTCATAGGTAGAAAAGAAAGAGGAGGGGTAGCAGTGTTCTTCAAAGTCTCCAGTGACATTCAGGAGAGCTTCATTGCTCCATTGATAATTGTCATTGCTGAAATAGAATTAATAGGTCAAGCAGGCTTGGGGCTAGATTACTAAGCTGCGGGTTTGAAAAAGTGGGGATGTTGCGTATAGCAACCAATCAGATTCTAGGTATCATTTTGTAGAAGGTACTAAATAAATGAAAGCTAGAATCTGATTGGTTGCTATAGGCAACATCCCCATTTTTTCAAACCCGCAGCTTAGTAAATCTAGCCCTTGGTCTTCTAAATCTGCAATCACATTGTACTGTGTTATATAGGTAACACATAAAGAGGAGAGCTCCACTGCTAATTGTCATTGCTGAAATACAAATAATAGGGCTGGCACTCTTGGTGTAAATCTGCAGTCACATTGTACAGTGTTATATAGGTAACACACAAAGAGAAGAGCTCCATTGCTCCATTGCTAATTGTCATTGCTGAAACAGAAATACTAGGACTGGCAGGCTTGGTCTTCTGAATTTGCAGAAAAATTGTACAGTGTTATCAAAATGGATTAACAGCAGTACACAGAAGAGCAGGAGCACCAAGCAGCTTCTGGCACCAGTCTTGATGATAGGAATCCCTCTACGTCATCTGGTAAAGCCTATGTTAAAGTGCATAGTGTTTGTAAGTCAGGGAAACCAAAATGTAAACAAAACACCTTTCGCCTTTGTCAAGAATAAAAGACCTGTAATCCAGGCAAAGTTATCTGCAGAAAAAAATAAAATTGCCAACATGTCATTCTACACATGCAGTGGCAAGAAAAGAATGAGGCCTTCGCCTTTTTCTATGAGTGCTAGTTCTGCAGCTGTCACTGAGGCATCTTCTTGTAAGGTCAGTCGTGGCCATGCAAAACCTTGTCATTCGGACTCCAAAAGTGGTGTCCAAATGCTTTTACGTGTTAAAGCCAAGCTGGTAGAAAACAGTAAGGCATTAGAGGAAAATGTACGTTCAGATTCAGAAATGACACAAATCCCTGAGGAGAGTCTATCCACGAGTGCTATGTATAATCCTATTAACCATAATATACATAAGGCACATCAAGCATTTGGAAAAAAAGTGAGCAAATTGCTAAAAGTTGCCAAAGTTCTTAACAGCTAAAGCATATGATCACACAGTCCAACATAGACTGCGTGATTATATGCTTTAGCTGTTAAGAACTTTGGCAACTTTTAGCAATTTGCAATTTTTTTTTCCCAAATGCTTGATGCGCCTTATGAATATTATGGTTAATAGTTTGTGTTGAATGTAGTGGCATTCATTGTATATTTAGGCAGCCACCAAGCAGGGAGCGCTATTTTGGGAAACCATTTTTTGGGTTTAGCTATGTATAATCCTGACCATTCTGATAATGTACCCATAAAGAAGGGCCCTTTCAGCATTTCTGCAGATGTGTGCATGAACAGCCCAAGTGCAGCCGGTGATACACAAATTGAGGATGCCACTTTGGAATTGCAACAGGATGAGGGGGATATTTGTGTAACCGACGAAGGCGCTAATGAGGATGTTGATGAGGATGATGTTGTTTGTGTAAGTCCTGCACCAGTGAAGACAGTTCTTGCACGTGTTAAGATAAAGGCTAATTGTCTTGCCTGGGAATAAGACCAAAGAATCCACCTCTTATGTGTGGAATTATTCTTACCCAAATCCTGACAACAGTTGTCTAGCCATTTGTAGTGTTTGTAAAGCCACAGTCAGTCGAGGGAGGGACCTTAACCATCTAGGAACCTCATCCATGTTACTCCATTTGAAGTGAGTTCATGGCAAGCTGTTGGAAAAAATTGGAAACTTATGTTAAAAAAATAACAAGCAGTCCATCGTCAGCTAGGTCCCTTCTGTCAGCTAGTTTCCGGCACCTGCAATCTACAGCCCCAACACTGTCCTCATCAATATCCTCAGTAGAGTTCGGAGTTAGTCCTGCATTCAAGTTGCTAAGACTAGGTGGCTCCTCCACTATCCTGGATTCCTCTGAAGAATTATTGAGCTTTAGTACCACTGCTGCTGCTGCTTCTGCTGCTGGGGGTGGATCTTCATCCCAGAAGCAGACCAAGAAAAAGACTACTAGTAGTTTACAACAATTGACTGTTAACCAATCCTTTGCAAGAGGAAGCAATTATGAAAGCTGTCAACCAGTTGCACAGTGGATCACAGACGCCATGGCGACTATGCTAGTATTAGATCTGCATCCAATATCCACTATTAATGCAGTTGGTTTTAGACAGTTACTTGAGGTCTTGTGTCCCCGTTACCAAATTCCATCACGACACCATTTTACTAGAAAAGCTATTCCTCACCTCTACCAGTAGTAATTCTGGGAGGAACCCCTCATTATAGTTGAGGACCCAATAGAGGAACACCAGCAGGAGAAGGCAGAGAGCCCTTCCCAGGCCCCTGAAGAATATTGTAAGCTAGTAGTATATTATTATTTATTTTTTCTGCATTAAACTCAGCCTCGTTAATAATTTCTCAGCTAAATCTGTCTTTACCTAGGCCTAGACAATTATTGCTATTCTACAGGTATCTGACTTTAAGGACCTATAAGTGCCCTTAAGTAAAGCAACAACCCGAAATATATCTGCATGTGCTTCCAAAATGCAATCCTCTGGCTACTTCACACTGAGATGAGTCTTACAAAGCATATCTATTAATGAAGCACATGTAGGGGCATATTCAGTTGTGCCGCGATATTTTTGGCTATAATGCCAACAATTGAATATGTCCCGTAATGTTAAAATTTAGTCTTTTAATCATATTTTTTTCAGGTGCAGAGGAAACACTCCCCATGCACATAATCGTGCACAAGATTAAAAAGAAACTAAAATGTTAAAATCTCAAAAAGTCTTAATCTAATACCCTTGTGTGTTTTATTTTTTTCTAAGCAAATGTGTAATATTGAGACCTATTTGCTAGAATAGTATGTAATAAATGTTTTTTTTGCAATCATGAAATATTGCAGGTTGATCAGGTAATGCAGTAAAATAATTGAATTGTTATTTACACAAGTGTTTAGGAATAGTAAGGTGAATGAGGGAATTAAGGAATCAAAGCATTTGCATTTAGATGTGAATTCAGGTCCGGTGCAAGGTTTCTTGACACCGTAGGCAAAACTTCAGCCTACCACCCCTCCTCCTCCCAATTCCCTCACACACTTGACATTTGTAAAATAAAAATAATAACTCTTACCTCCTCCTGGCTGGCTGGTAAGGCTGCAGTTCAAATGCACTGATGTCCAGACGTACTGATGTTTGTCGCAGAATGCTGTCCAGACTTCCCTGCTGCCCAGGAGCAAACACAGGATACCTAGAGGGGAAACTCCAGATGTTATATTTCAGAACAAAACCAAAAGAAAAAACTTAACATCACACTCCTATTACATACTGACTTGTCCCTTGCTGCCCAGCAACTTTTCTCATATATACCCATCCCGCCACTTGTCCCAATATTTCCAGCCTCCCCCCCCTCATTTTCTGTAGCTTTCTCCCCCCCACCCCTCGTTTTTGCAGCTTTCTCCCCCCTCCCATTTTTTGCAGCTCTCCCCCCCCAGTTTTTTTCAACTTTCTCTCCCCCACCCTGTTTTTTTCCAACTTTCTCTATCCCCCCCCCTTTTTCATTATCCTCCTTCAATCTGTTTTCTGTAGCCTGTACTTACCTGCTCTTCATGCTTCTCTGCTTCCTGCTTCTTATATCTGTTTTCACTCCTTTCGGCTCCTCTCACTGACATCATGACACTGCCAGAGAGAAGTGCTGGGATCTGGCCCGGGACACACAGTAAATTGCGGTGTGCAATGCAGACCTAATACTCTGCAGAATTGACAAGTAGCGTGCGTCCGCGTTAAGTTAGCTAATAATGTCTCATTATGAGACATTAGTTTATTGATATCATTAGTGTTTTTAGGCAGACACAGTGGTGCCCCCCCAGAGCCGTCGCCCTAGGCAGCTGCCTAAAGCTGGCTAATGGTGGCGCCGGCCCTGTGTGAATTAGGAGTAATTACGGATGCATGCAAAAAGGTGCCATTACTTCAATATCAAGTAGAAGAGCAAATAATAACACAATGACACTTGCATTCGATTTTACGTCATATTCATCTTCGAACAAATTACTCAGCTGCACTTTGAATACGGACGGATTTTTAAATGCTCATTTGCAAATCTTAGCTCATATTAACTTTTGCTCATATTTGAGGCGCACCACCACATCTCCATTATTACCTTATTATGTATTACAACCATTTCAGTTGTGCTTAGTTAAAACACACTTCTTAATAATTTAAGTACCACCTCTAATCTCACATTTAAATGCTTTATTGTCTGCAGCACTGCACTTGTTCACTGTTAGAACACCATGATCTAATTAACCAGTGCTATGTAAGTCTTATTCTCAAGGAACTCTACAGTAGTAGAATTTTGAAAATTATTCTTGTATATGTTATTATTAAACTACACTCTATAGTATGATGGAACTTTATTGGATATGTTTGTTTGATAATGGTTAGATTTGTTCATTTTCTTACATCATTTTCTCTATGTATTTACAATTTTCCTATGTTACTGCCCTATTTTGAGCCAATAAACTCTTCTGCACCTTCACTATTACATCTTAACAAGTAAATGTATATCCTACTCTCCCTGCAACACTAACATCTTAATCACAATATTTTCAAAAAATCCATTTACTTAAATCGAACAAAACCCATACAAATTACAATCAAGAAAACGTCCAGATCTTATCAAACATATATTATTTATTTGAAACATAATTTTTGCTAAGTGTAAATGTTTAAGGACATTCACATTTACTAGGGAGATACACGCATGCGCTAATAAGTGGAAACAAAATAAAGAACATTTCCATACTTCTACAGAACCGACATGTGACTGCACAATCTTTAACCAACAAGTGTGCTCTCAATCAGGTAATATAGCTACAACCAATGTATGCAGTAGTATCAGCTTTGGAGGTGATTCCACAATCATCCAATCAGAAGCAATTATATAATGTTCATCATGTAATATATTCTTCATCATCATCATCATGGATTTATGCCTGCTGTGTAGCAGATGCAAAAGATATACCTACTAGCAGGCGAATATCTGCTAAACTGCTACTGTGCATCAGCCGTATTTGCATAAACGCAACCTTACTGTACTCGGCCTATGTTAGACCGCCCTTCCCCTCCAGTTGTAAGGAATCAAGAGTCAGATGTGCGCAGATCTGCATGCCCGCATATGCGTGCTGTCTCTTTCTGAAAATGCTCCAAGCAAAATCATGCAAGTTGCATTACACTAACTGGCATAGTACTCACTCTGCCTCAGGTCCTACTTTACTCTATATTGCCAGAAAGGTTACAGAACCCCATTTAACAAGGGTAATCTCTAGGGATATCAGTATCCAAGGTCACAAGATTTACGACTTCAGCAGAACAGAACCTAAAGAAACAATATCTGTATAAAAAAGGTCATGTTGAAAGAGTTAAGGGCGATTATACAGTGCTCCTCCTGCCCTCATTGCAGTACAGTTTTTGGGCCCCAACCTATCTAATCGAAATACATTTTTTTGTATCCCATAATAAAATTCATCATGAATTTTTTAAGCTGGTACAATCTACAGTAAATGTTTATATAGATAGATATAAAATAATACAAGAATGAAACTGAAAACTAGGCATTGAATTACTACCAGGGAGAGCGTAATAAAAAATAAGAAATAAACATGGAAATATATTGAAAGATGGATCTAAGTCTGGACCTAAGGTGGTTTTCCTTCAAAATCCAAACCAGGCTACAGTATCTGAAACATACACTTATCCTGATAATCTGTTATTTAAAGTACTAGGTTATATTAGCAGTAGCAGTTTTGAAGGCGATTTTTAAAATCCTGGTCACAGAGCATTTTTAGAGAAAAGGGAATGTGGTTGTGAGTTTTAGAATATTCATTTTTATTTCCATCCCTGTATTGTTGTACACAGATGACATATTTCTGCAAGCACTTTTGTGTAAAATGTCAAAGCAATGCATTCAGCCATTCATAAAGTATGTTCTTTTTTAATGTACTACAGAGAGATTTCTTTGTCAATTCTTGCATTTTGTGAAATAACACAAAAACAAAAATGTCAACAGCACATTCAAGTTATTCTTTAACTATTTGAAATTTTAACATAATGGACAACTGGGATAAGTGTAAGTCAAGCCTAACAAAATAAAGAGATAAGTGGCATGAGATGACTGGAAAGCCGTGGGCTAAAAGTTCTGAGTACATTCATTCCATAACCCTCTTCAATTTCTCCACCTCATATTAATGGGAAAATGCAGATCTTTCGCCTTACCCTGTATGTGGTAGGTCATGGATACTGTGGGATTACAAAGGAAACACTTCCATGTGTCAATGCTCCTGACAGCAGCATCCTGAACTGCTTGGCTTGTTCACTAGCTGGAAGCAACAAAAGATCCTTTATGAAGCTTTGCATCATGTCAATAGTTTCACAGCGTAACAAAATGACAATTTGGCTTTAGTAAATGTATTTCTTTGTTTCGCTCATGTTTTAAAAAAAAATATATTAATTAAGGTTTGCAACAACATGAAAGAAAAATCGGCTTTACTTTTATTGTGCTGTAGTACACTTTAGTTGAAATGTTAATGTTTCAATAAATTTGCAGATACTTCTTAACTTAAACTGAACATACTGAAACGAAAGCCGTTACATTCGTCAATTTTGGCATATAATAAAAATGTCAAAACTACAGGCAAATACTGAAGAAGAAAAAAGTACTTTAAGTTTGGCAAGTATGCGAACACCACCTTTTTTATTTGTCACAAAGAATAATAATAGCTAAACATCAGCAGCAGAGTGTAATAGCAACACTAGGCACTGCAGAGTTAAAATGTTGCTGAGATGTACAAAATTTACCATTTCAATCACGTTTTTGTTAAAAAAAATATTTTTCTTTACATATTTCTCTTTAGGTACTTCAATTGTTTAATTGTGTGGCATTGGTGTCCTTTCTTTGCAAGCAGATGCAAACTGTGTCTTCCAAATCTCATTTAAACATGGTGGAGTAACCTTGGCTATGTTATTGATGGCTATGTAGGTGCTACAGCTCTTACAAATGATACATAAAGTGATAAATTGATTCCTTCTGTGGCATATGTTTCTTTAGCAAATTTCCTTGAAAGATAGTATATCATGAAATTAGCTATCACTCCTTGGGCTGAAGTTATGAACCCATGTCTTCTACTGGGCTTTCAGAACTGCTCCTGAAAAATGGGAATGAACACACTTTTACATAACTGTGGGCCCAGAAAGAAATGCACATGGTGGGAAAAGTTAAAGATGCTGCTTCATTCATTTAGACTTTTAGGGCTATATTTACTAAACAGCAGGTTTGAAAAAGTGGAGGTGTTGCCTATAGCAACCAATCAGATTTTATTTATCATTTATTTAGTGTATTCCACAAAATGAGAGCTAGAATCTGATTGGTTGCTATAGGCAACATCTCCACTTTTTCAAACCTGAAGTTTAGTAAATATATCCCTTAATGTTTAAAGTGCTGTTCATTCCACACTCATGTATGTCTTAAATTATTCTTGAGAATAAGAGGACATTGGAATGAACAAACGTTTGTGTGTAAATATTTTTATTTCCTGTGTCTTTTTACACATTGAAATGTGCATCTGGATTGTGACTGATTAGTGGAACCTCCTGTAAAACGCAGCCCTGTTATAGGAAGAATGAGGGTTTCTGGACACACTCTAACCAAGGAACACATTGAATCTCATTTAAATATCCTGTCCCAGAAAAACTAAAAAATATTGAAAGTTTATAGACAGAAGTGGGAATAACAAATCATACATAAAACAGGGACATACATCATAGACAAAATAAATGCAGACATGTAAACATAGGGTAGGTTGGGCCTGCTGATGTGTTCTTGGAATCTAGTGGGAAGTGGGCGGGCTGAGAAAAGAGGAGCAAGTGTGGTTCAGAATGCAGATTGGTACAGTAGCGAGGGTGAACTGGTGTGAGCAATATAGGTCAGAGATGGTTTAAAGATTTGAATGCTGGAGAGAGTCTCATCACATTGTAGTAGCTAATTCCATAGGTAGCAGCATGTGAGAAGTCTTGCAGGCAGGAGTGAGAGGTGGTTATCAGAAAGGATGTGAAGTGCACGTCAGATGAGGTTTGAGATGTATGAAGGAGTGGTGTTCTTGAGGGGTTTGTAGGTGTCAGTGAGTAATTTGAATTGAATTCTGGAGGATATGGGGAACAAGTGTATGGATCTGTTCCACATTAATATTATCTGTGAAAAGAAAAATAAATAATCCTAGCATAGCTTGATATGCCTAACCATATAGCCATTTATATTACTCAGTGCAGTAAAAAGCAAGACACCCTTCTCCAGCCACCTATTGTCAGAATAATTATTGCAGCTTCTGTGTTACCTATTAAGCAGTTTCCAGTGACCAACTGTAATCCAAACGGGTAGGGGACATAATTCAGGCAGTGGAAATGCCGACACTTCCATTTCACTGACAGGTCGTTAGTGTGATTTGCAACATTGACAATGTCACTAATTACAATGCCGTCATTAAAAGAGTAATGGAGAAGGGTCCAGCGGCTCTACCCCAGACCCACCTCCATTACTCTTTTAATGTCGGCAATGGAAGTGTTGGCATTTGCCAACATTTTCATGTCGGTAGGTTAAGTGCTAGCATTTCTTCTGCCAGAATTCTGACCGCCACCGTTCCAAACAGGTCCACACACTTAGGTCCACATGTGTATATGTAAATAGATATTTTTATAAACTCTTTCATATAAAAAATTGCATTTGTGTATGTTGCACAGATTTTTGTTAATTTTTTATCAATTATGTAATAATAACCTTGAACGCAGTTTAATAAAAGCTAATCTTTGTGTGTATTAATTTCATTATATAGCAAGATAATCTAAAAGATATTAGTACAGTCATTCCAGTAAATAGCATATAGGCCTGACAATAAGATGTCAGAGGCATAATTTAACATGCATCTGTGCTATAGATACTTATTTTTATAAATGTTCTTTGTTTACATATCCATTCTGTCAATGTGGGGAAATCATTCCAAAGAAGTGTCAGGATTGCTAAAGAAAATGTGCATGCTGTATGAGAGCCAATGCCACATTGTTCCATTTTCTTACTATAAACACACACACACACATACAGATATACTGTATATATTCCAATTCCCAGATTGACAATTGCCTGGAGTATAAAGATTTTTATTCTAATATTTTTGTCAGGTGAAAATGCAATCTGTTCAGACATTTTAAAAACAGGGCATGTTATATAACTTGCTGCCAAGAATGTTACTATGTGCAAGTCAATTAGTAGTGTAGATATCTAAAAATAATATTCATAATTTCGGAATAACATCAGTGGTGTCACATGTATTAGTGTGTTAACACTTAAAATGAAAAGGAGTAACATAGTAACACAGTTAATAACTCAAGAAGATTCAACCTTCTCAAAATACCCTACATGCTGTGGATTTTACTATTTAATTAATTCAATTTACTGTATATAGGAAATGTGTTCTGTTAGTAGGTAGCATCTATTCTAATTTTAATTATTTTAATTTCTTTTAATGGTCAAAATGTCATAACACCATAGTTAGTGCTGTGCAACAAGTAGGTTGCAGGCTCTGCACTTATACATTTTTGCAATATAAATATATGCTGCTTTCTTTGAGGAAACACACTATATAAAATGTAGCTGTTTTTGCTTAAGCGTTAGGACACAATGTAGACCTCTCTCTGCTCTCCACCATAAAACCCAATATCCCAAAAATCACATGAATTATTTATTGAATTTATTGTATTTGGAGAGGAGTGACATAAATGTTGAGTGCAGTAGTGTTAGCAGTGGGAGAATATTTGCTTTCCCTCTCCTTAACCCATTTCGCTGATGCAGTCAGTCTCCACATTGCTAAGACAGTAATTGGTGGATAGAGTGCAGGTGACTGGTGTGCTGTGTGCTTCTTGCTGTAACCAATTATTACAGAATGCATAAAGTGAGGGGTGCATCAGGGATGGGAGAAGCAAGCCTGTATGATATTGCCATCTGAGATGATATTCTCACCTCACCACATGGTGACGTAAAATGTGTAAGAAAAAAACAAAAGTGTAAATCAGGCAGGCAATGCTGCAGCACTTTGAACTAAAGATGGGAGGGTCCGGTTCCCCGAGAAACGAACCCACCCAAACTTTGCCTATCCGAGTACCGAGCTGAGTAGCTCGGTACTCTCCCGCCCGCTCCGAATCCAAATCGAGGCCGAACGTCATTGTGACGTCGTCGGATCTCGGGGCTCGGTTCTCGCGATACTTCAAGATTATAAATACCTGCCTCCACAGCAATCCATCACCATTTGACAGAGGGAGAGAGAAGGGTGTAGTCACAGGCTGATTAGAGAAGGGACAGAGAATCCAATATTCTTCTTGCAATTGCTCTAACAAAAATCGCTAGAGAAGAGAGGAGGATAGAGGTTTATTATTTTTGTTTAATATTTGGCACTCCCCAGTGCTTTTGGGGTGTCCCCCATAATTGTGCATAAATATTTCTGGCTGTCAAAAGTCATATCTGTCAGCAGTATCTACCAAATACTTTTTAGCACTCCTCAGTGCTTTTGGGGTGTCCCCCATAATTGTGCATAAATATTTCTGGCTGTCAAAAGTCATTACTGTCAGCAGTATCTACCAACTAATTTTTAGCACTCCTCAGTGCTTTTGGGGTGTCCCCCATAATTGTGCATAAATATTTCTGGCTGTAAAAAGTCATATCTGTCAGCAGCATCTTACCAAATAATTTTTACCACTACAAGTGCTTTGCGCTCAGAATGGATTCAAAGCAGTCCACATATGATCAGAATGAGCAAACAGGTTCTGTCACCAGTCCTGATGTTAGTGTTCCCAGTACGTCATCTGGCCAAGGCGATGTCAAACAACAGAGTGTTTCCAAATCAGTGCAAAAAAACAAAAAACAAAAAAAAAAATACTGTGTTGAAGCGAAAAAGAAATGTTACTGAGCAAAAGTTAAGTGCCGATAAAAAAATAATTCTACACACGCAGTGGCAAAGAGAGAATGAGGCCTTCACCTTTGGCTATTAGTGGCAGATCCAAAAATGTTACCGAGCCTACAAGTGGTGCACAACTACTGTTACGCGTCAAAGCCGAGCTGCAAGATAACAGTAAGGCATTGGAGGATAATGTTTGCTGTGAATCAGAAATGACACCGATCCCTGTGGAGAGTCCATCCAACAGTGGTATGTCTAATCGTGAGCATTCTGTTAGTGTACCCATAAAGAAGGGCCCTTTCAGCAGTTCTGCTGATGTGTACCTGAACAGCCTGAGTGTAGCCGGTGATACACAAATTGAGGATGCCACTTTGGAAATAGAAGAGGATGAGGGGGAGATCTATGGAGGTGACGAGGGCGCTAATGAGGATGTTGATGATTATGATGCAGACAGATACCAAATTGCCTTTCCTAATTTCTATTTATATTCTAGATTATATAACAGCTGAATAGGTTTTCTATTTTATTCCTAGTGGAGAGGGGATCTGATGCAGACAGATACCAAACTGCCTTTGTCCATTTATTTGTATATTCAAATTTCTAGTTCTACAGTCTATGCAGGCTGCTTTTTTTATATTCAACTACAAGTGGAGGGCGGGAGGGGGTGCATAGATAGCCACCAAAGTATCGTGGTCCATTTAATTTTACTTTCTAGCTCCACAGTCTGTGCAGGCTGCTTTTTTTATATTCAACTACAAGTGGAGGGCGGGGGGGGGGGGGGGGTGCATAGATAGCCACCAAAGTACCGTGGGTCATTTAATTTTACTTTCTAGCTCCACAGTCTGTGCAGGCTGCTGTTTTTATATTCAACTACAAGTGGAGGGTGTAATATACACCCAAAGACGATGGCTGCATTGCCAATAATCAAAGATGGAGGAGGTAGACAACCAGGTTTGACTGTATAATTTGCAGACAAGTGTTCGCATTAAGGACGGCCTACCAGGGATTAAACTGTTTTTTCATAATTTATTAGCTTTACAATTACCTCACTTATCTAAGAAACTGGTGGAGCGCTAAATTAGGTTATTTTAGACCAAAAAAAATAAATGGTATTTTTTTCAAAAATAGCAAAACAAAACCAAAACCAAAACCAAAACACGCAAGGGCGGTTTTGCAAAACCAAAACCAAAACACGAAGGTAATCCAGATCCAAAACCGAATACAAAACCAAAACACGGGGGTCAGTGACCATCTCTACTTTTAACACAGCTCTGTAGCAAATGCAGTAGTTACAGAGAGCATTCACAGACATTTCCTATCTAGTACAACCCAGAATAACGAATGTCTGTACAAGGCTATAGACATATGACATTGTGTTCAGCAATGGTCATTTCTGAAAATCTGGCATTCATAAATCTATTTTCTTCATAAAATGGAATTAGTGATCCTAACCTGCATTTTTAGCATTACAACTTGCCTTCTTGTGTATTTAAGTTTTCTGTGTTTCTAGAAAGGCAGGAAGGTATCAATTTATTATTTTAGTTTGCTTTGCTTCCTTATAAAGCCAGGCTGGGGCTACCTAACCTAGGCTATAGACAGTAGTACTATTAGTAAATTAGTGACAATAGTAAGTACCTATTGTGGAAAATATTCATGTTGTGGAGACATTTATTGATATGCATACAAAAATATACAGGGGAAATGAAAAATAAAATGAATAATATCAGTTTTTTCCAACCTTTAGTTTCCATCTAAAGATCTTCTAAATTCCTAACATAAGTCACTAATTTAGCAACACTCCACCTTTCTCAAAAAACTTGTGTCACATGGTTTTAAATGGTTATCTCTTTAAATTTAACATAATTATAAAAATATTGTTTATAGGAGTAGCGCAGTATCATAATGCTAGTTACATTTTTTCCATCTCCTTTTTTGTCAGTCCTAAGTAGTAGAACTTACATTTCTAGGTGTAACAGCAGAGGTTTCCATTACTGCTTCAAAGAGAACATTAAAGTCATATAAAAGCTTTGTAATAACATAACGGAAACAATGCAGCTTAATAATAGCTATTTGTGATTTTGGCATTTGCCTAGGTTTACCAATTTCTCACATATCCCCCATCAGGGGTGTATCACAAGATCGCCCCTATTGTATTCATTTGTGGTGAGGGGTTTCAATAATCTAACTTACAAGAAGCTGGGACCTGCTAAATATATAAAAAGTGTATATGCACAGTCCATACGTGGGAAAATATGAATATCACTGACCTGAAAGCAGACACACATTGACAGGGCAATTGCACTGTTCGGGTCTGAGTCATTAAGGAGAGCAAAGCTAAAAAAATTAGTAAGTTTGCTCCTGGTCAAATCATGTTACAATGCAAGGGTTGCAAATTAGTTCATTATTTTGCACAAAAGTTAAATGCTGGCAGTTCTTTTCTTATAGCACACAAAAACTTGATAGCTTTATTATTACACTGAAATTTAAAGTTGATCTAGGAAATGCCCTATCCAAACTATAGATTTGTCCCCACATTTAATTCCCCCCCACCCCACCAATGCAACATAGCTATGCCCAGGTGCAAAGTTACAGATTTGAGATGATTTGCTCTCCTTAATAACTCAAGCACTTCATCTCTTTCTATAACACACTTCCATAATGGACATACAGTATGAGTAAGGCAGGGTTACTACAGTGGTATCATGTGCGTACTCTGCAGTCCAGAAGACCCCAGATCAAGCCTTGTCATGTCATGTGACACAAAATTGCTCCATTTTTAACAGGTGGCCCTAGTGGTCTCTAAATCTACACTATATAGACAAAAGTATCTGGACGCTTGATCATTACACCAACAGGAACTGTAATGACATTGTATTCAAATACATATACTTTAATATGAAGTTGGTCCCCCTTTTACAGCGATAACAGCTTCAACTCTTCTTTGAAGGCTTTCCCGCAAGATGTTGGAGTGTTTCTGTGGGAATTTGTGCCCATTCATTCTGTAGAACATTTATGAGGTAGGTCAGGCGCTGATGTTAGAAGAGAAGGCTTGGCTCGCAAATCTCCGTTCCTATCCATCCCAAAGGTGTTTGATGGGGTCGAGGTCAGAGCTTTGTGCGGGACAGTCAAGTTCTTCCACACCGAACTCATCAAACCATGTCTTTGTAGTCCTTGCTTTGTGCACTGGTGCACAGTCATGTTAGAATAGAAAAGGGCCTTCTCCAAACTGTTACCACAAAGTTGGAAGCATAGCATTGTCCAAAATGACTCAGTATGCTGAAGCATTAAGATTGCCCTTCACTGGAGATAAGGGCCTGAAAAACAGTGCCATACCATTATTCCTCCTCCACCAAACTTCACAGTTGACATAATGCAGTCTTGCAGCTAACATTCTCCAGGCATCCGCCAAACCCAGTAATGGAGCTCATGATAAGTAAGGGGTAAAACAGTTTTGTGTAAGTAATGGTACTAATAACATAAGTTAAATTCCATAAGATCAGAAAAAATGTTTTTTTGCACTTTAACAAAAACACTAAACAATAATGAACTACTTGTGTATTTCTCAACCTACTACAGAAAACAATTGTATTTTGTGGGGTTAAATATGCTATCCTTAAGGATCAAAATATAAGTGTCTGAGCGGTAGTGAGCCTTTATAAGGCTTTAGACATGTTACATTGGTTGATTCTTATTAATTGGCTTCTTTATGATATTGGTCTGATTCTCCAGGGTTATTTATTCACAAAATATTGGGTGAATCTAGGGCAATTCAAAAAATTAATTTGCCAAAATTGAATATCTGAAATTTGCCCTAAAAATAAAACAAGCCAACTGTAATTAAATTATAACCATGCATTGCTGTAAGATTTCAGATTAGATTCATATCCCTGTGCTATGCCAAGACTTAACACTTTTTATGTTTTCTTTCCTATAATACTCATAAAGAGAAGATCTAAGCAGCAATTCAAAAACACTTTTAATGGTAAAGATTATTTTCAGAGCTCAATATAAATCAATGATTCCCAAATGCCCTGAGCTCCAATATTTCTGTTCACAGACTGTGAAAAATACGGCTGGTGTGTCAAGGAATAATTTCAACTCAATGTCATCTTTTGTTCCACAAGAAAGAAAATTTATTTCAATTCTTATCATTTTGTGCTTCTGCTGAAGACAAAAGTATTTTTAAATATACATTTTAACTTTTTTTGTGAAGATTCAGCGCTAAAAGGTTAAAGCTTTAAAGTCCCGACATCTGCATTGAGGCATTATTTTTCTTTGGTTACCTGTTTCCATGGCTGCAGTTTTACACCTCAGAATGCACAGACAGTTCTGCTGTCTCCTTCCTAAAACAGCTACAGTACATGTAACAGCTTCTGAATTTTTTAACACCATCAGTGCCAGACAATTATAAAATCTACAGTCCTTCACCTAAAAGGAAGCAATTATATAATACTTTAATTACTATGTTTTGCAACACAAGGCATTTTCAAAGTTTAACAATATGAATATTTATCTAAAAAAAAGATAAACAAATTCAACACCTTTGTGAACCTATTGAAATATTTCAGCTCTCCCAGACTACTTTTGGTCAGTTTCACATGAATTTATCACATTTGGTAGTCACAAGCAATGACATAAATTAAGTGGAAGAATGTGCAATTTAATATTTGACACCTAAGCCACGTGGAATTGATGTGTAAAGACTATCAACAAGCATGGTAACCAGCAAACTATGTGTTTCAATAGAAGAGATAAATGTGAATTATTTTACCTGAAGGAATCCGGGACTGCTATGGGATCACAAACTGTGCCATCATATGCAAATCTTTATGTGTATGAATATGACCAATAGAATATTTTCTATATTGAAAATGTTCTATAAGATATAAATTTACAATCACATTAACAGGCATGGCACACAAACACAATTGGATGAATTGACTCTTAACAGCAAACGTTAAGATTATAGCTGACAAAAACAGCATTGTTTGTTTCATTAATAGAATTACTGTCATTCAGGAATATATATATATATATATATATATATATATATATATATATATATATATATGTATATTTATCTATCTATCAGAAGTGGAATTGCTAAAAATGCATGTTTCAACAAATTGTATAATTTTGTTTTTTAAAGAAAGAGGTGGCTCAGAAGAACGAGAGCGAGGGGGGAGTAGTGATATATAAATATACGATGCATACTATAAAACTTAAACAGTTATTAAATATAATTCTTAAAAATAAATCAGAAATATATTCAAAAGAATGTAGACTGTGATGTATTTATTACCAATAATAGTTTCCATTAAATATAGGATAAATATGTGAGATATTAATTTGATTTTAAGGCTAATGGGGGAAATAGGCCTTTTTATTAAATGGAAATGCTACTAATTTAATATTGGGGCTGGTATGTGGAGAAATAAGTCTGTATTAAATTTAAATACTATTTAATTGGGCTGATTGTGTGGATAGAGGCCTGTTTATTAAACAAAATAATGTACTGTATTAATATCTGGCTGGTTGGCATGAAGGTCTAGTTGTTCACTCACTGCTCAGACTTGAATAGTGAATAGTAAATATCTCTTTTCCAAACAGGGACCCAACATTTCAGGATCTGGCCAAGCCGCAAATTAGCTTAAGACATCAGCAGCATCACCATGTAGTGAAAGTTGCAAGAATAGAAAGGAGAGCACAGCACACGGTTCGAGAATGGTATTACACTTGTAGAGGACTAGGTATGTCCCCACCATAGGGTGGCCATGCCACCCCAGCAGTGCGCCACCACTGAGAGGCAGCATATACTCTAACCAAAGTACAGGGGGTTTGATGCCAGTGTTCTGCTTTGTACAATTCACTAACATGTATAGTTAGTGCCCAGGGCACTGTTGTAATGCAGTGTTATTTGAGTTGCTGTCAGCTTCAATCAGTTGCCCATTCTCCTCTGATCACTCACTGGATGTTTTCTGCTTTGTGCACCATTCTTTGTAAACTCTAGAAATGTTGTGCGTAAAAATCCTAGGAGAAGAGCATTTTCTGAGATATCCAAATCTCCACATTTGGCACCAAAAATCATTCTAGGTCAAAGTCATGTAGATCACATTTCTTCCCCATTCTGGCGCTTGGTCTGAGCAACAAAGGAACCTGTTGACCATGTTTGCATCCTTTTAAGTATTGAGTTGCTAATTAGATATTGGCGTTAACAAGCAAGTGTACAGATGTACCTAATAGAGTAGTACTTCAATCTATGTATTGGATGAGAATCAGGTGGTTCCTCTAACCAGAGAAAATTTAGGATTGATTTGGACTCTCTAAACGTCAAATTAATTTTGTTTTTTGAAAGTCATAACCTAATACAGTGTCTTCATTAACTTCATATGGTGATACATAGAGCCAGTGCTATTGTCATATTCCATCTTTTTGTTTAGTTTGCGATTTTTGAAAGCAAGGCGATGCCTCTTATGGGCTTGATGCAGCTTCAAGATCTATTGTATATCAGAAGCGCAGTTTGAATTCTCTCTTTGTATTTTCATGTGCCTTGTATGACTGTGAATGTAACAAGTTATGCATTTAAATTAAGTAAAATAAAGTGTTCTCCTTAGTGACTTATTGTTCTGAACAAACTAAACTAATCTAAATCTGTTTCATATTATATGATATGTGTGGAAATTGATTTGTGTGTGCTCCATTTTTAAGCATCTTAAATTATTATTATTATTTCATCACAAAGCACAATCACCTTCGGCAGCGCTCTACAGAGTGAGTAATATATACAGAGCATTATAACAATAACATGACTTTAACATTGACGGAAACATGAAAGAATATGAGATACAACTTCTGAGAGATCTTACACACAATTCTTTTGTACAATTTTACTCATTTTACTCTATATTCTATAAGAAAGACTTTAGTTGTTATGAGAAATGTTCATAATAATAGTTTAAACTTATGACTCCAGGAGCACAGAAATAGTAAAGATTTATTTAATATTTTGACTTCAAACTATACCAGTGCTAACCAGAAATTTATCAAGTCAATACACGATGTTACTGGCAGGTAAATGTGAATATTGGCTGTGCTGTAAAATTATTTGTTTATTTGTAAAATTATTATTAATAGTTATATATAAATAAAGTAACGTTTTCCAGGAATATCTGCAGTAAAAAACAGAGGCTAAAATTTTGAATGTGTGTTTAGAGTTGTAAGTGTTGTGTATTTAAATCTGTATAATGGATTTATATACACATGTGTGGCAGGGTTAAATAAAAATTGAATATCAGTTTTTCTGCACTTTATTTCGTTCAGTCCCATTATCACTAGGTGTACAGCCATGTAATTACACTGAATGAGGAAAAAGAAGACACATTTCTTACAGGTTTTCTGCTCTCATCACCCCTTCTCCCCATCTATAAAATATCCACAGCTGCTGTTCACACACCTCTCCGCATCTCTCCCATTCTTTACCTTTCCTTTCGTACGTACAGCTGGGATTCTGCTCTTTGTTATTGCCACAGGCCATAGAGATAAAATAGTCAGATGATTAAAAATAAAAATAAGAAGAAGTAAGCAACTTTGCTATAAATGCTGAAAAATGTGGATGAGATGACAATGATCAACAGTGTCAAAGACAGCATATAGTTCGGGCAGAAAAACAACAAAGAAATGACCTTTGCTTTAGCAACCTGAAGATCATTTACAACCTTACAGAAGGATGTCTCTGTTGAGTTTGATGTGTAAAATCCAGATTGCAGTTGGTCTAAAAGGTCAGAAGAGTTTAGACAGAAAGAATGAGCCAAGACTTTTTTTTAAAAGAAAATATCAATAGAACATACTTGTTTCGTTCCAAAGGCATATGTGACTAATAATAATTAAGTATAGAAAAAAATTAAGTTAGCAAGGTCTAAATACATGGGAAGGCAGAGGGTCTATTGCATAGGTACTTATCTATGATGAAGCTGAGAAGTCTAGGGTCAAAGGAATGGAAGATTAAGTAAAGGTGAATTGGAATACCAAAAGTTGGAGAGATATCTAAAGAACAAGAATAATGTCAACTATATGTGCCTACTTCTTTGACTTCAACTATAAACAAGTACATGAACCTTTGAGCGCGATTATGGTCTATCTGCCCATCTGATGTGTACAATGTTTGCTCTTTTGAAGATAGGACACAAAGGCATGTTATAAACAAATAGAAACTTCCCTATTAGGCATGGCCTACAATCACAACTGATTTACCCCACATTAATCGTTAATTGTTCCATTTTTTCCTTCACAATAATTCTTATTTATTTTTCTTTAATTCCAAAAAGTACAACAATATTGAGGCTTCCTTTTTGACAAATGACAAATGTTTAAAATGGCTAACTCATATATATTTGCAATCTCCACTCCTTCCTTGTCAATTTAATATATCATGCTACATAACAGAATCTTATTTTTGAAGATATTTTACTTATCTCTGAGTGGTTAGGACCATCTTGATCTTCTTATCATTAAATTCTGCTGGACGTGTCATAAAAGTTAATTTGCAGTTTCTTTCAAATAAATAGATGTGTAAAAATACTCTTTCATGATATCAAAATGGCACTTGCAGTTCTAAAGTACCGAGTGGCTGGTTCGTATATGACTGCTACTGTTTTGGGATTCGTTAGTGCATGGCAGTGGAAGAATCAATGGCAGAGGGATTATTCATTGAATTAATAAAAGAAAGAAAAAAAGTGGAATGGTCTAAACTGTGACTATCAAATGCAGTGTTCTTAATGCTTAATGAAAAATAAAAATAGGTGCAAATATTTTGATTCATAAAGCAGGCTGATTTACTAACCACAGAAACTGCAGACCAATAGTATAATGCAAAATGTTCCTATTTGCCTCTGAGATGCATGCCCACGTCCTGGTTTGGTTCTGTAGACCATTTCAGGATTGTAATTTTCATAAATTATTTTCCAGCAACCTAAGGAAAAAGGTTGCAAATGTGGTGCATCCATACTGTCAAATAAGGTTTGGAAAAACAAAAAAGGCTTTACTTCCACACCTGATTGTATTGGATGGAGTGACATTCAGATGTGCCATGCCTACAACAGTTGCAAATTTTAGTAATTTGCCACCAAAAACTCTCTGGCAAAGCATTTGATACACCACCCACAACATAAAGAGTTCTAGACAAACCTGATGCTGTCTACCACAATATGATTACTATTTGTTGGGATAAAACAAAAATATCAGCAAACAAACATACAGTATAATATATATATATATATATATATATATATATATATATATATATATATATATATATATATATATATATTGCTTTCCTGGTCAGTGAGCTTCTTCCTGGGGTCATTTGCTTGAGAGACTTGGGCATTAACTTGCTTTTTACTGAAATATTTTGTAAGAAATATTTTTTAGATATAAGGTCTTTTTTTGAGAAGTACCTGATTGCTATTAACACACTGCACTATGATACTTCTTGTTTCCTTGAGTTTCAGTATGAGATTGATCAGCTTATAACGAATCACTCCTGAGAAGATCTGGGATCCTGTTATTTCTTCAACCAGATAAGCTTTGTATATATTATTCTTCGGTACGCGGCCATTTACACAATGATTGACTTCTAAATTATTATTTGATGGTATCACACTATGTTTGGCGCTTCTGTTATATATATATATATATATATATATATATATATATATATATATATATATATTGTGAAAAGCGTGCAAATAGATGGCTCATCATACAGGTGTCTGCTAAACCACGTTGACGTTTATTTACTTGTCAGGATGGATAAAGAGTCTTGGCAGCGTCTTCAGCAATCAAATAAAACATTCAAAGAAATAAACATAGTCCCATAGCCCTAAACGCTGGCTATAACAGTTAGGTCCCTAACTAGACACTGGACACTTTTTGGCAGTAGTCTCCCACACAGTTCAAACCCAGCTTTTTAAGGTTCCTGTCAGGCATTGCTCTGGCTGACTCCTTAATTGATTAGTCCAGGTGCTACACCTGGTCTCCTGCTCTGTGTGAATGTATGAGAGAGAGAGAGAGAGAGAGAGAGAGAGAGAGAGAGAGAGAGTATCAAAAGTATATTTGCACAGTGCTATCAGATAAATGTTTTAAATTGCTCACTTTTCCCTTTGCTTTACTTTTTATGTTTATATTGTATCCATATATTGTTTATTTTTATGTTATTGTAAAATATTGATTCAAAATGTTTTAGATAACCCTGACGTTTTTCTTCAAAGTGCTAAAATGTATATTTTTGCCTCTATAATTTCTTTCCAAGGACACACAAGGCAAAAATATGTCAAAATATTTATGTTGCGCTAAAATATCATAAGGGCATTAAAAATACATGAACACATTTAAAGTTGTGTAATTGAAAAGAGGATGCTGTAATGAAAATGAATTAATCTCACCTGAACATGTGTTGCAGTAGAAAATGTGTGTAAAAGTCAATCAGTCTTTAAATATGCAATCCATCACTATTGACGTTTCAATATATATATATATATATATATATATATATATATATATATATATATATATATATATATAAAACACATACAGTGGTCGAAGTGGAAATTTAAAAGTGGCGGTATAGCACATGTAAGTGAATGGAATTTGATCGTTTTTACAAGCAAAGCAGTAGGAGAAGTGGTGTACACATATACCAGCCATCTACTTTCCTTTCAATAAATAAGTCTGAGTTAGGTGCTGCTAATCAAGTATTCCTCAGCAGCTAATCATCACAAAGTGCTACCACCTCTATATAAAGCAGACCTTTGACCTTCTGGTACAGAGATTTCAGGTCTTTGTTAACACAATGCAAAACTGAAAAGATGGCTACAATGATCTCAGATAATCAAATGTTAACTGGAAATAGTTATAAGGCCTTTTACAAAGAAGTCCATGATTCTACAGTTTGATGAAAGATTATTTGTAAATGGAAAACATTGAAGTTAGATACCAATCTTCCCAGGAGTGGGCATCCAGCAATTTCAACCAAACATCAGACCATATGATGCCCTGAGAAATTTCAATAACTACAGCCATCGATCTACAGGCCTCTGTCAACATCGTAAATGATACAATTCAATATTCTATCATCAGAAAAAGACTGAACAAGCATGACTTTTATGGAAGGATAGTCAGGAGAAAACCGCCTCTCTCTTAAAAAAATATTGCAACCGTTGCAGTTACATCTGAACAAAGCACAAGACTTCTGGAACAATGTCCGCTAGAGACCAAAGTGGAATTGTTTGGACTTAATGCATAAGGGCAGCACGGTGGCTGTCACGGGCACTAGGAGTCTTTACCCAGGGATCACCAGATGATGGACTTACCAGAGCAGTATAAGTGGTAATATGGTACTCTGGTAGCGGGGTGATCACGGAACAGGAGACAGCAGATGGTAGAGAATGCTCGTGGAAAGTCTATGACTAGCAGCACTGGTAATATGTAATAATAATACACGAGGAACTGAATGGACAAGGGAAACGTGAGGGTAGTCAGTGGTCTGCGGATAGCAAGTTGTACCACTGCTATAGTGAGGAGGAATGTCCAGAGGTAACGAGGAGGTGATAAGAGTCAGCGGTCTGCGTTAGCAAGTTGTACCGCTGTCTAGGTGAAGGAATGGAATCCGGGTGGAGGTATCCGGGAAGTCAGTGGTCTGCGTTAGCAAGTTGTACCAATGCTATGTGAAAGGATACTGGAAACAGGTGACTCAGGAAACAAGGAACAGTGGTCTGCCTCTAGCAAGTTGTACCACTGAATATATATGTGAGGAGGAGCACGGGGAGAGAAATGCAATGCAGAGTATACACGGGCACACTGAACTTGATCCCACGATGATATGCACAATATAGTAATGACTGAACAGCACTGCACAATAATACAAAGTCTCAGCGGATAGTAAACTCCAGAGGAGAACAACTCATCCAGCAAGATATGCAATACACCAGCACAGTCAATGAGAAGTATGCATACCGTGGTTCAGGAGAGCAGGCTGTCAGACAGTAGTGCAGAGATACCTGGACGGCGGGAGGCCGGCAGGATACGAAGTCCCAGGAGGGTAGAAGCGGTAATCTAGTAGGTGCAGCGCACAGGTAGGTGAACCAGCAGGGATAGAAACAAATACTCAGGAAGCAGTAATATATAGAACTGGACACCTGGAGAACACTGAAGAGTAGAGATGATCTAGACGAGATGAAAGCAGCGGGGCGTTGATCCAATGCAGACAGGCGAGTTGACACAAGCGGAGACACTGTAGAAGCACGGAGAGCGGATCAGGGGGCTGCAGACGCGAGGAGTACTGGAGGGTAGCGATGAGCAGGGAACTGCAGATACACGGAGGCAGCGGATAGGAATCAGCTGAAGCAGTCACGATGAAACACGGGAGAGTTGAGATGAGCAGGATACTGTAGATACACGGAGGCAGCGGATAGGAATCAGCTGGTGCAGTCACGATGAAACACGGGAGAGTTGAAGTGAACAGGATACTGTAGATACACAGAGGCAGCGGATAGGAATCAGCTGGTGCAGTCACGATGAAACACAGGAGAGTTGAAGTGAGCAGGATACTGTAGATACACGGAGGCAGCGGATAGGAATCAGCTGGTGCAGTCACGATGAAACACAGGAGAGTTGAAGTGGACTGCAAACTGAAGTAGCACAGAGGCAGCGGATAGGAATCAGCTGGTGCAGTCATGATGAAACACGGGGAAGATGAAGTGGTCTGGAAACCACAAACGAACAACAAGAATCAGCAGGAGCTGAACACACGAGGAAACACAGGAACACCTTCAGAGGCTCATGGGGAACGAGACTCCAAGATCAGGCAACGAGGTATTGACCTCAGGTGCTTTAAATAGGGAGTGTTGCCTGATCAGCCAATTAACTAAAAGGAACATGCGCAGACCCTCAAGATGGTGGACGGCCACGGTTCCTAAACACACGAGAAGTAGCACTCACAGTCCGGTGAGTAACAGTGGCTAAGTGGTTAGCACTTCTGCCTTACAGCAGTGGGGTCATGAGTTCAATTCCCGACCATGGCCTTATTTGTGAGGAGTTTGTATGTTCTTCCCGTGTTTGCATGGGTTTCCTCCGGGTGCTCTGGTTTCCTCCCACACTCCAAAAACATACTGGTAAGTTAGTTTTCTGCTAACAAATTGACCCTAGTCTGTGTGGGTGTGTATGTTAGGGAATTTAGACTGTAAGCCCCAATGAGGCAGGGACTGATGTGAGTGAGCTCTCTGTACAGCGCTGCGGAATTAGTGGCGCTATATAAATAAATGGTAATAATAAATAATAATAATAATAATGTTTGTTGAAAACTAAACACAGAGGGGGGTATTCAATTGAGCTCGAAAAAACTAATACCGTTAATACAGTAATCTCTCGCTGAATTTCAGCTCGCAGCTCCCTGAACTGTGAGCTGAAATCCAGCAAGTAAATTACCGTATTAATGGTTTTTTTGCGCAGTATTACCGTAATAATGGTAATCCTGCGCGGACCGCGGGATTTTCGGCAATCCCGCGGACAATTGAATATGCCCCAGAATGTCACAGCAAAAACATCATACTAACTGTCGAGCATTATGGTGGAATGGTGATGCTTTGGGAAAGCCACAGAAATTTCACTGTTGACACTATTATTTAAACTAGTGTATTCTAGAGGACAATGTGAGGTCATCTGTCAGACATCTGAAGCTTGGTTGAAATTGTATAATGCAGCAGAAGAATGATCCTAAGCACACCAGCAATCTACAGCTGAATGGCAGAAAAGAAAAGAATCAAGATTGTGGAACAGCCTGGCTTTAACAAAGGCTTTTATAAATGGTCCCATTGTAATGTTTGAATCCACAATATAAAACATTTTCAGATTCCTTGAATATCACCACATGTAAGATAAAACAACGTTTAATTTATCAGACATTATCAGCAATTTATCTTTTAGAATGTTCTTGTGGCTTGAAGTATGTAGGTAAAACTAAAAGGATACTAAAGCTACACATACGTAGTCAACAAATTGGTGCTGAGCAATATACACAAGTAAATGGATTAAATTTAATGATTTTAACCATAGGATGATGCAGCTGCTCTATTGATATTCAATATAATGGAGCCTATATTTATTTAATGAAACCTCAATTGCAATGCTACAGGCAGTTTACAAATCGATTCTCTATGACAACATAGAACCTCTCCGTGGTTCTCAATAAAATGGCATCCATATTTGTTGCGTGTTATAGGGAGGTTAAGAATTGTATGAATATACATTATTTTAAATTGTTATGTTTTAGGTTTTAAATATGTTTGTAATAGTTCATTTATTCATTTGATATAAATGTAATTTATGTTTATTTTTTATCATTTCCCTTTTTTAGGAGTGAACGTGATGTTGTTGCTGGTTGAACTAAAGATGAAAGTACAGCTGATTTGTAGGAATTGTTACTGTCGATTGATTGGTCTAAAGAGGAATGCTATTTAAACTGCCATTTGGATGATACCCCTCATAACCTTTGAGAAAGTCCATTGGACGAAACATAAAGGGGCTCCATCTAGGACATATCTGCTTAAAGGCTGCATTCTGTCCAGTGATTGTGGGATTTTTCTCCTGGCCAGAGACTTACCCTCCTGGATGGACATCATCACTGAAAGATTGGAGCTAAGCTTCATGAGTTTTTATTAAATATAAAAGTAATGTATAAAGTCAACTTTTATTTGGAATTAAACTTTTGAGAATGTTGTTGTTCTTCTTTGAAACCATGTGGAGTATTTTCACAGCAATACTTTGAATGGAAAAACTTTCACAATGAGCCCTGCATTACTGTGAAAAATATACTCTCCTGAAGTCAGTTGAGTTAATCTTATTTTTTATCATACTCAAATAATAGGTAGTGGCTGTTCTTTTTAATGCTTTACAGTTTTGATGAGTTGCATATGGCCACCAATATTGTCAACACTAATATAATCAGTGATATCGAAATCTAATAATACATGATATTTTATAACTCCATAGTAAACTGCACACAGAATAGCAAGAGGAAGGAATAACTGTTCTCCACACATTACTTGTTTTACAGGGGTCCAAATGTTATGGAAATTAAATATTTATGTTATACAATTTTATTTGACATTACATTAAATATGTGGCTAATATTAAAGAGCCTATCAAATCTACCCTTTTCACTTAGTATATAAATTAATAATTTAATAATTTAACACAGAATTAATAAATAAGACATATACTGGCTGTATGTAAGTCTACTAAAATATGCTAAATGTAAAGAATAGATAGATACACATTTTGCTTTGATTTACAGATTTACAACACTAGCACAGTAATGTACTTATCTGAAAATTAAATAACTATGCTTTTTTTTCTTTATGCTTAGAGACTATTTCATATCTTCATACTGAGAGCAGTCTGAGTGGCAGATGACGTCAGAGTGGGTGTGTCAGATGTTTCATGTAGAAGGTGATGCTAAGATCTGGCTTGTTACTGTGTAGAGCAGCAGATATGCTGCTGAGGAGAGAGAACATTGTTTGTGCTCCGGAGCTGTTAGTGCAATAATCATCAGTCCTGTTCTGCACCATTTAAAGTAAGCTGATGTGAAAGCAGAAAGCGTGTCCTCTCATTAACACACAGTGTGGGAACAGGAGGCCACTCCAAGAACTAATTGTCCAGCAGCCTTGCCAAGGATGCTAGAAGCAAAGACTCATCAAAGTTAGAGAAGGTAAACATCAGTGGCATAATTCACTTTTCTGCTGCAGTGTATTTTTTAATTAAAAGGAGCTGAATCAAACTCAGAGGACAAATACCCTAAATGTAATGAGGAAGAGAGCTGAACAAAGAACGGAATCTTGTCTTAGAAAATGACATTAAATCAAACAAAAATCTACATTCCTGGTACACTGACTGATCAAATCAATGGTAATTGGTGTAAAAGGAGAGAGGAAACCTTCACATAAGCGTCCGAGCTGAAAAGGGAACTGCTGGATCAGATTCAATGAAAGTAGAGGGAGCAATTACAAGTTCTGCGTTTCATTTCTCCCTAGTCTGAGTCTAAACGTGTGTTGTGATCGTCTGCTGTATGGAGTGGATTACATTGCCCGTTTCATGCGTGCACAGCGTTTACCTGCACAAGGTAAGCACAATTATTTTACACTATTAATATGTCAATAAATAATTTTTAAGTTGTATACTTGGTCTGTAACACGTTCAACCCTCAGTTTACAGTATCTGACAGATTTAACATGGTAAACCAAGATCAGCTTTCAAGTATATTAAAAAATTCTGCAAATCAAGAAACTTAAAGAGACCAGTAAACCTTTACACCACGTTGTGTGATTCCAGGCACACTTTTGCTTACATGCTATTTATTCATATTCACTGAACTTTTTGGAAATGCTGTTAAAATAATCAATGAGTAGTATAAAATAAATGCACACTGCACCACTTAAACACCTAATTTGAGTAACGTGGTTTGACATACTGGAAATTAAATTTGCACCAACTTTAAAAACAATCTTATTGGCCAAGACCCTGGCACTGCCTCCAGTTGTAAAACAATAACTTCATGTTCCCTATGTAGAACGGCAGTGAATTGACACAGTGTCAGTAACACATTCCTCCAGTAACACGCGGCTGCGACAGTGATAAAGACAATATACACTCACAAAGGAAACTATTGGTATGTTATCCAGTGCTCGAATATAGGTTTTATAATCAATAAGTGAAAAGCCATGTGTCAAAGCCTTAGAATCCTCGTTCACAGTGATCGTTTATACTTGAATGATGATTGCCTGGCTATGGAATTATTACATCAATGCAGTCATTCACCTAAATAAAAATGTTATTGTGTGTGTAAATTTGTGACCACAGCTAAATGAAATGGCCCGCAAGAAATTTTTTATTACCACCAATCTATCACCAATTGCCAAGGGGTGGGGAATTCTTGCAGAGACAAAGGGGTACCAGAGCATCAATGCACTGTAGAATGACAGTTCCCGAGGGGGAAACATGTGGTTACAATTCAAGATGTTCTTTGCTTTCAGCTTTCTTTAAAGGGTAATTACACTTCGATATAAGTGACATGTTGAGCACCATGAAGGGCCTATTTATTAAGTGAAATAGTTGAATTTTTGTGCCATGCTAAGTAATTTATCACATCAGTCACTGAATGTCAAACATGTGTCTTCCAACCAGGCAAAGGTGGATGTAGAAAATTATATTATATGTAATTAGTGTAAAACTTATATTGTGTCCCTTCTATTAATGTAATGGTATATAAATTAAGCTTTAGAACTTCTGATAACACAGACAGGATGCAGTTGTTTGTTATTTTTTATCTTCTTAGACCTTGGAGTTTCCACTAAGTATTTGAAGGTCTCTTGTCCACCAATATTTAGTAACAAAGAAGGATATTACCAGATATACATTGTCTTTGCTGAACATATATAGTTTTAAAACGACAGCTGGATATTATCCCATGGGCATACCATACTTTCTTCGTTATTACAAATAATAATAAAATCAGTATTTGCATGGCTCTCTCCCCGTATTCCACTCTGAAACATTTCTGTGTATTAAGCACTAGAATAATTGGGACAGATATCATGTAATAGTATGTGATTCCTTGCATGGTTCTTTAGTGTAGTAAAAGAAAGTGTGCTTTCTATTTCATCAATAAAATTTTTCAACAACAAAAACTAAAACTGTAGTGTTTCAACATGTTTTGCAATTTATTGCACTGTTGCATTTAGGTAATATTATAAATAATTCAACAAATGACAGTGGTGCTCATGTCTGTAAATAGCTGCACATCATCCCAACTGATAGTCTTAGTTTGCATGGAATTTAGCATTCACCAAGTCCAATAACATTTGCCATAAACTTCTCAAAGACAGAATTGAAATACATCCCAAGTAGGTTTCTGGGAGCATTTATTATAGATTTTAAAAGGGAAACTTGTTGCAAAATCAAATAGGATATTTAATGCGTAGTTGCGTACGTGTCTAACCTTACTGTATGTGTAAGTCACTTCTCATATTTTATTTGTGAAAACTCAGTGAGAAGAAAGAAGTGAGTCATTTGTGAGAAGTAAGTCATTTCTCAGCATTGATATGTATAAAAATTGTGCAAAGATTTAGATCAATAACTCATTTTGTCAATTAGGGTTTGTCATTTGAGTAAGAATACTCTTGAATATATGGGTGTTATTTAATATTATATTTTATTTGCAAAAATTCAGTTTATTTGTCAAATTAATGCCAGCAAATTATTGCGACTTAATTTTATCTGTACACTTTTTATTCACTTGTTTTAAGTTGATTACTTTGGCTATCGTCAAAACTTTAGCAACCGCTGTTTAACTTACTGAACCATGTAACACACTGTGGTGTGATTGATCTATTCTATTTAATTTGTATTTTTTTTAATCATGTAATTGTGTTTATTAAACAATTTACCACCTCCTGGTAATTTTATGAAGAGTGTAAAAAATGTAATGTTAATAAAAGAAAAGCAACACTTTTAATAAGGCTATTACTTCTTTGTAGACAATCTATTATAACCCTGTGCCTTGTTGTAGCAAGTATTCTTAGATACCCAAAGGAGTCTTATGGTTTTTAATAAGTGTGTATAATATTGTAGGTAAAAACACTGTTTGAGTCTAGAACTGACCAGATATATGAAAATACATCAACATAACAAATGGTACTTAGCAAGAATAAGTGGCTAAAGAGTTCTTAAAAAAAGGATTGGCAGAAAAGTCCCCTTAAAGGAAATTGCTAGGATAGATTTTGTCTGTAGACCTCCCTCCCCATAATCAGGACCACGAGGTCCGAAACTCAGTACTCCAGTGGTTTGGTAGTTATTCATCAATACCAAGGCTGGTAACAGTTTTTTTTCTGTATGCACAAGATTCTGGAGAAGCGTAAAAAGTACAGACTGATCTGCACAGTTATCTATGCAGCTGATTGGATGACTCTCACCAGCCATCCAATCAGCCACACTGACAACCGTTCAGGTCGCTCTCTGTACTTCTTTATGATCATTTGTCTGAAAAACACAACCATTGCTGGCAGCAGTGGGACTGAATGTGTCTCAAGCTGGACATTGGAACTCTGCACTTTACATTGGTGTGTTATAAGAGAATGATTACATAATGTATTATTTTCCTAGAGTTTTTTCTTAAAAACTGTACATGGTTGGAAAATAATTATTTCATTTGTGAGGACTGTACTGTTTCTTTTAGTACAAGATATTCTGCAAATGTCTGTCAAGGAATAGGTGCACCAGTGCACATAAGGCTGTTTGCAAAAGGAGGAATTATGAAGTAAATATTTTTAATAAAAGATAATAGTTCAGTAATGTAGATTCTTATTTAAAAAAAATGCATTTATTACCACTCCTTTGCTTGAACATTTAGAGTACATGTGTTGATGTCTATAAAAGCCCCAAGTGTTGGCCGTAACATTTGAAATATTAGGATTCCCAAATACATTTTGAGAACCTATATTTCTTCCTTACTTTGTTCCTATTCATTTTATTTATATGCTATTCAAATAAAAAAAATAATCAAGGAATACTGATGTTTGCAACATAATGAAATGGGGACCATGTAAAGATGTTGAAAAAGATAAAATTAAATAACAGTTTTTCATAGTACCATGTTCAATTCTGAGATTAGCGGGTAAATGTATGAACATGCGGGTTCTTCAACACCCGCGTGTTCAGCGTGTTCGGCGATTAAATTTCATTCCTTTACAATGCAGCGCCGCTTGAAATTTAATCGCCGAACACGCTGAACACGCGGGTGTTGAAGAACCCGCATGTTCATACATTTACCCCTAGGTATGCAAATGGTTACCTTTTGTTCATTAGTTCTAGACAGATCTTTTTTTAAAAAAAAAAAAAACTGCAGCCTTCTTTATACAGATAAAATGTAAAATGTAAACTGCAGTTATAACAGAGTTATAGTTCCAATATGTACACATTTATTTTGATCTTGTTAAGTATTATCAGTATGAAGAATGGATTTTGACTTCTGCTGGGTAAGCTTTCTGGAAGTTTTAACATATCTTCTACAGTAATTAGGATATAGTAGGAGTATAAAATGTGGCTTAAAGCTCTCTACTGTCATTGACTTCTCTGGAGACCATAGGTGTCTGTGTCTTAAAAAATGTAACTTTTTATTAAAAAAATGTAACTTATAACCACATTGATGTTAGCTGAATGATGTGCCATGGCTAGTGTGGTCTCGCAAAGCTACTTAAAAGACTAGCCAGATGATAAAATGCATGAAACTCATACATTGTTTAAAATAGACAGGTCAGTTATTACAGACACACCAAAGTACTGGCATGCTGTTAATGTTCAGGTCACTTTTAGATAACTAATATAAAATGGTGTTTTACACACTAAAAGAAAACAAAATAATATTGTTATGCCGGTCAACCAGCAAAATTACCATTTCCAACCATAGTACTGTATAATACGTCAGAAAAATAAAAGTTACTTTAAATGCATTACCGGGTGTTTATATTACTGCACCAAGACTGTCTGAGTAGGCTTGTGATGCATGTTTCATCCTTCCCCACTCTTAGTGCTGATTGCAAGTAGAACACTTGGGAAACAAACTGGAAGAAAAATAATCAAGTGCAGCAAATGCATAAAACTATGAAGCTATTGAATTAAATGTAAAATATGATACGTTTTAAAAGGCTGACACTTAATCAATGTTATACCTTTATAAATAGTCAATATATTGGTATTAATAGTAAGACAATAAGGTAAATGTGGTTATCCTATTTTGTGCAAAATCCCAACATTTTACTTTCACAGAGCTGCAATATCTTTGCACACATTCTATTTTGTATATATTTCCAAAAGTGTTACTATAGTAACTGCAGCCTGCGGCTGAAAAAATACAAATCTACTGTGTATAATCATTAATGTATGGAAATTATTTATTCTGCGATAATTTTCTGTAAGATGTGAGTTTTGACACCATCACTTAAGCTTTCCATCTGAACACTGTTACAAGTTCTTAGCTTAGTGCCCTGTAGAAAAACAATAATACAGTCCCAAAGCTCCTCCGTAACTTGTAATATTTGGAATATATAGTGCACATATCACTGAATAATCTATGCGCTTGCTTGCCAAACTTCACAGAGTATGACATGTAATAATAGTGAGAAGAGTCAAATATTTAACTCACTTTTACAAACTTTCCACGTGAGACAACATTAAGGGTCCTTTACACACAAGAGGCTCTGTGTAAGTTACTGTTATGACATCATCTAGAGGATAAGTGTACCACACATGCTGGGCCTGATTCATTAAGGATCTTAAATGAAGAGGTATCTTATTTCTGTCTCCTGGACAAAACCATGTTACAATGCAAGGGGTGCAAACTAGTTTTCTGTTTTGCACATAAGTTAAATACTGACTGTTTTTTCATGTAGCACACAAATATCAACTTTAAATTTCAGTGTACAAAAAAGCTATCAAGTATTTGTGTGCTACATGAAAAAACAGTCAGTATTTAACTTATGTGCAAAACAGAAAACTAGTTTGCACCCCTTGCATTGTAACATGGTTTTGTCCAGGAGACTGAAATAAGATACCTCTTCATTTAAGATCCTTAATGAATCAGGCCCGCTGTTTTCACCTCATAAATATCTATTTACAGAACGTGCACCAGTTTCTATGAGGCTGCAACAGGATAGGCACACCAGAATATTAAGCCACTACAGTTTTTCACCAAAGTACTGCTGTGAAACAGTCACAGCGATGCACCTTGCCAGATAATTAAATGTTGTTTTACAGAACAAATACCTTTAAATGAGCTGATAACGATGGGGAGTGCTCATACATGGCACAAAAGGTAAATAATATAAAGCCAGCCCCAATGTCCCCATATCATAAGTACTCATTGGAAGTGTGATAAAGTGTGAAATTAGCAATATAATAGGAAAAAAACTGAACAGTTTCAATAATTTGTGAGAAGGGCCCACTCCAAGCAAAATGGTGATATACAATTATTATTATTATTATTATTATTATTATTATTATTATTATCATTTATTTGTTAGGCGCCGCAAGGTATCCGCAGCGCCGCACACAGTACTAACAGTAAACAATACAGGGTGAAACCATACAGAACAATGAACAAAAAGTACCAATACTTCAGAAACTCCGGTCAGTCATATGCAGTAAAGACGGAGCGGAAGAACAGGTATGTGGACAGGAGGGGAGGGGGCCCTGCTCATCTGAGCTTACATCCTAAGGGAGGGTAAACAGACCAGGCACAAGAGGAGCCAGTTGAGGCAAGAGGAGAGAAGGGAGGACGAGCAAAAGGCATACAAGGCATACAATGAAGAATCCAACCCTTTAAAGTAATATTTATGTGCATTGGGTGCTCAGATCTACCATGAGTTTTCTTAATCTGGGTGTGAAGTTATGCATGTATAGACACATAAAAACTGCCCATAAAAGATATGCTACGACGTTTAGGTATTGCTCATAACTGTCTTTTGGTTACTATAGTATTTACTAAATGTTCTATTACACTATTATTTTACAAATCAAGGAACAAAGAGATAGTGCATAGGTATAGTCTGATTCTCTGAACCAGCCTTAATTTTGTATATTTAACTTGATATATTGTGAGCAGTCCTTTGCACTATATGGGCTTGAGCAAGTTTGAACAGTTTACACCTAGAGCGGATTGCCTACGAAGTGAGAATAAAAGATGCATCCTCACATTATTGGTTTAATTGTAGAATTTCTTTGTGTATTGTGTGATATTTGCTTTGTAATCAGATAAACCATACCATAAATGAGCAACGGTCTAACGCCGGGGGTACCTTGGATTTAACTAATTGCGGAACGGCTGAATTAAATTTTACTGCAGCTTTAAAAATTGCTTTTTTCTAGGTGATAGTTAAAGCAAATGTTAAAAAAGCTCAAGTAATATAGAACATGAGATGATTTGATACAGCCTTTCCTTTGACCATGCTTTTACATAATTGAACTACTGTACCCTCCAAGCTATACACACATGAAATGGAAAAAGTTAAAAGCATGATCTAATGAGAACTGTACCTTGAAGATCTGTATGGAGAATCTGCTATTCAATACGACCCTGCACAATTACCACATGGGATGCTCTGACTATAGTTATATTCTTCACTTGTTCTAAATAAAAGTGCAATGATTTATATACATGAAAATAATAATGTGATGTTTGTATAAGATTTATGTCATATGATCATGACCATATGTTGGAATATATTAATTAGCTAGTAAAACGGGATTTATATGTTGAACATTTGTCTAATAAATATATATATAACTTTAAGAAGACATTTTTATCTAAAAATAAATCAGTTGCATGAACCAGATTGAATAAATGCCACCAGAAAGGCAAAAACAAAATGATGAAATGTTGTAATGAATTAATGTATATTATTTTATTGGTACTATCGCTTACTGTCTTAAAACATAGTCTGACACAGATGCAGAGATCATAAAGTGTGCAAAACATCACATCGATGCAGGAAACACCTTCTCCTACTGCCATTTGCCATGTCAGTGGAAATTACTAAGATTGAAGTATTATTTAATATTTATAGATAGCGATACTGAACAGACATTGACAACTGAACATACCTATATTCATTAGACTATGAGCCACCTGGGGTCAATACATGACACCGACACCACTTATAGTGCTGCAAAACAGATTTTAATATATGTATTAACATTAAAAACATATAAAATGTGAACAAGGAATAGGTTATCTGACTCTTGTACATGTCACTGTTTGCTGGTGTTCTTAGTGTAATGATATGGGGTTATCTCACTGTCCACAGAAGGGCTGTCTTCCACTAGCAGGTAGACAGTGTAGCTGTATTGAGTAGGAGTCTAATTTGTGATTTGGGTATACAATAGATCAAGCAGCTCTTATAGTTGGAATATAGTTTCTACTGTGTTATTGGACAATGGGTGAGTTACTTATATTTCACCATTTGTATGGTGAGGGTGCATGAGTCTGGTGTAGTCAACACTCAAGGAATTTATCCAACTCTGTTGTTGCTATGCCATCAACTTTGTCATCATCATCAATAAATTAATAGCATTGATAAAATCTCCATTATACTGCACTACGGACCTTTTGTGGAGCCTTATAAATAAAATAATAATAATAACAACATTAATATTATGGAAGTGGTACACAGAAATGGATTATATTGGGTATAATTGCACATATGACAATTGGTCCTAGTGCTTAGCGAATTTGTGCAGCCATAAAAAGGAAGAGCTTCATTGTGCTTTTAAAATTAGTCACAGACCGCTAGCAGCTGAGAGATAACATGAATGATCATTACCTTCACATGTCTGTGTTGAAAGACAAAGGTGACCGCAGCGAGCCTTCAACAGTGCCTCCACAGTCAGCCAATCAGGAGAGAGAAGGGTATATGAGGAAGGAATGTATGTCCTTGTTTTATATATGTCCTGTTTTCCCTGCTGTATGGCACTGCAGAGCATTGTGACGCCTTACAGATCTGAGATAAAAATAATAAAGAACTTCCATTGCAGAGCTCGAGCAGCACGTAAGAGGGGTGTTGGAGAGAGAAGAGACATTATTGTGAGAAGAGACTTTATGAGAGATGGGCAGATAGTTGTAAGATGAGCCATTAAGAGAGGAGAGCAGTTAATATAATGGAAAAGTGAGAGGCTGACAGCTATAGTGAGATTGTAAACAAGAAGGGCTGACTGGCAAAGTGCAGGAGAAACTCATAGTAGAGATCAGTGGAAAGTGAGACTGGCAGGAGTAGTGAGCAAAAAATAAAACTGACAAGAGAAGGGGGCAATAACGTTTAGAGAAGAATGAGAGAGGCTAAAAGAGGAAATTTAAAATAGAAATTTAAAAAGAACGAAAGAGAGAGACTGATAATAGCAGAGTTTGCCTTTTATAATTGATCATCAATGGTTATCCTAGAGTACATCTTACCAAAATCATCATGCTATTAAACACCTGGCTGGATTTACCATTAGGTCCAGTAAGCCTGTGCATCGGGGCAGCAGAGTAACTTCGTTTCCCATATAGTGCATATGCTGATCCTCTTCGTGAGAACTGTACTGAAGAAATGAAAGAAAGAAAGAGAATGTTGTAGAATAGTGCCATTATATTTTTCTCTATGACAAGACTGACAACGCTACAAAATGTTCTATGTAAAAGCTGTGTCTACCATCTAGTAAATGGGGAGAACAACCTTAGAAATAAAATAGATAAATAGTTAATTATGTAAAGGCGCATAAAGCTGCTGCTAAAAGAGATTCTTCAATCTCTTAACATGAGCAATGGGAAAAGGAGAAAAAGCAGCATTATAATGCATTCTATATTAAAAAACAATCTACTGCAGATTTCAATAAAAATATAACATGTTCAATTTAATAAAGGCCATATTTAATAGTAAAATTATTGATTTTAACATCTTATATGCTTATTGCTTTCTGCAATAGATTGTTTATACATATATATATTTTTAATATTTAGTGCATTATAATGTTGCTTTTATCTCCATTAACATTGGTTACAGTGGATGGAGAAAGGCCTAGAGCACCAATGGTTGTGTACAGTCTCCCATTATGCAAATCAGTCACTGATTATGCATAATAAATTCAACAACAAAAATTAGTCTTACATAAGTGATTAACTTATGCCATTGTTAACACACACTTGCCTTTGGACAGCTGATGAGCTATACATGGCTTGTAGTGCACTTGTTTTCCCTACAGCAAAAAAATCTTGATTAAGTATGATTTGGCTGTCGACTTCAGGTAACAGGTATGGCCGTGTTGAGTAATTTGTCATTTTTAGCACGTTATAAATTGTAGTTTTGAAGGTAGTGTCAAGCTTTCTGTAATTAAAGTTTTTTTGGGGGTAGTTGCTCACATTCCCAGCAACATCAATACTAGCATTTACTTTTATGGATGCAAACATTGAGCTGCATGCAGCTAAAGCCTCCCTCTAGACCAGATAAACAGCAGTATAAAAATTTAAATGGCTCATGGCAGTTTTAGATTCATCCGTGCCTTATAGTCAGCCACTGTGCAAAATTGTCAGCATAAGTAAAACAGGAGTTAGTCAAATTTCTGTTTTGTGCATAACTAGCTGACTTTCATATTCAGTAAATTAAATGTCTACACCATAGAGCGCTTCAAAAGCATGATGAGCGATAAAACACTTTAGCTTCAAAGGCAAATTGTGCAATTTGAATATTTTTAAATCCTTTCAAACAACACAGGCCACACAAAATGACACAAATTTAATGTTTCATTATTAAAATGGAATTAAAAATGAAAATAGATATAATTGTAAACTGTGTTATATAGAAGTATTACTTTGGAAAATGTTGACACTATCAAAAAATTTTAAGTAAAATATTATTATTTTTTATATATTAATGGAACTGCAGCAGGCATAATTGCTAGGGTTGGGGCAAAGGACTAATTGGGGCTTAATTTATTTGCTTTTGGTTGACTCAGTGTTTCTGTAAAACAGAATAAAAATTAATTGGGACATTACCATTTTAACTCCACAACCAGTTCAGCACTACTGAAACCTGCTTAAGATCTCAGTGGTGGGAGATGACTTTAAATATATATTTTAGATCACACCGTCACCTAATAAAAGTACATCACCTATGATTACTAATCAAACAATGTCATTACTCATAATGGTTTTCACTTTATATTATGTATACTTCTATTAAACATAAGCGAGTCGAATATATTATTTGTTTACATTTAAATGTAGGGTGTTTGTTGATTATAAAAAAATCCAAGGAGGAGCAATGGAAGTTTTTTATTTTCAATTGCAAATGTTCAAAAACCCACAACCACTGCTTCCATTGTTAAAACCCTTAATAACTGAGATACTTTATAGCTTGGTGACTAGACAGATACATTTAAAACATTTTGCTATGTGCTTATTACACAGCATTAACTTTTTTATCAACATGAATTTTATGTCATTTTTTAATCACAGACAGGACTTAGTATGTTTCCTAATAAAAAGTCTTTTTTTTCAGTATTACAATGCTTTTCCATGATCATAAACATGATTAGTTCATGCATGTAGTTTGCTCCTATAAAAATGTTCCCAAAATCCATTTTAACCAATTCATAGTAGGAATCAGTCACCGCACATTCAGCACAGGGCTGGAGCTTCTTGGAGGGATGCCCGCAAAAAAGAATGGAGTGTGCCCCCCTTTCTAGACATGACCATCCTTTTGCTGAATAGTATTTGAGCTCTTTCTTATGGTGCGTTGGATTCAAGGCTAATGATATTATATTTAAAAAGTAAGGCTCTCTGAAGTAGCAATTATGCCAAACCAGTTATCCAAGATTTTGTGGAACTATATGTCCCACCATGGCTTGGCTTTGTTGGATGTTTGTGTTTCTTTTTCCAGATGCACGAGCATGTGCATGGTTGCCAGTGTGGAATATACATTGTATGTGTTTGTAATTTAATAGAATATAAAAAAATTAAACAGCACACAAAGAGTTAAAATTAATTTTATTGAAATAAACACACCCAGAGTCCTCTTTTCATCACTTTATTAAACTCAGAAATCTTCTTCCCTGAACTAGTCCAAATAGGTCTTTATCCATGATGTAGTCCATGAGGGGTGGGGGAGAACCCCCCTATTAAACATAATGAAGCACTACATTATATTGTTGATTGGGAGGGGTAATACCCATTTAGCTAATCACAAACAGTTTACAATACTACCCACTTGTGACGGGCTGAGTATGTATTGATTCTCCCAATCAGTTTTGTATTGTGTCATTTCACAAAGCGCTCCATAGAGTGTTTTTTTTTTTGTTTCCACATGGGCTACGTCATTGATGAAGATTCGTTTTGGCTACTTCAGGAAAGAAGATTTTGGAGTTTAATAATGTGGTGAAAAATGTGTTTCAGTGTGTATACTTTAAAATTTATTTTAACCACTTGTGTGCCTCTTTTTTTCTATTTAAGCTATTGTGGAACAACATGACAGATATAAACATGCTGGTTCTTGTAGTTTCACAACCACTAGCATGTACAATCAGACAGTGATTGCCAGCCTTATTGGGACATGTAAATCCACAATAGCTTGGACGACTGGAGTGGCACATGCCAGACTACCATTATCCTGACACCCACCACTCCAGGAACCACATGCTCATTGCCCCCTGGCTGTAAGGTTATCCATCCCCAGGCTAGGACAGGCTGGATCGGTCTCATTATAACAAGGCTCTTGCTTTTCTGCTATGAAAGCAGCTATTATGTCTGTTCAGCTTAACCCATCCAGAATAACTTCAGTCAACAACTTGTATTAAAGATATGTTCAAAAAAATAAAGTCTAGCTTAAACCCTACTTATAAATAGACATACTTTCTTGTAAGAATTTACATTGCCTCGCAAATTTTATTTATTTGAGACTCAATCACATTTCATTATGAGTCTACATGTTTATTTAACACATATTACTCAGATGACAAAGAAAGACACAAAACAGTTCTTATATATGTTGGGTGAAAATTCAAGGGGATATAGCACACCTCAATATTGTAACATAGTGGAAATAGTTACATCTTGATAACAAAAGGTTAAATAGCAATCATCTTTTAAGTATTACATTATAAGTAAGGGCTTGTCACATAGCTCATCGGCAATTAGCAAAAAGATGAAGAAATGAGAAATGGCTTCCACCCTTTCTTGAAATCACTGTAGAGTACAGTTTTATAGAATACCATTAAATCTATGTCAATAGAATATCCATCACAACTAATGTTTTGTAGCAATTTTTATGTGGATACTAACAGACAAATGTAATCTTAAATAGGCGAACACATGTTGGCAAATTGGAAAGATATGGTGATTTGGTACTTGGGCCAAATAACTGGGCTCCGTGGGACACAAACAGTGTAGTTGGACAACGACCGCACATGCTGTTATTTGGATTGGTAGTAAAACAAACAATGACATTTCCTGCCAATTGGAACTTAAACATGGTAACTGGCGGTAAAAAAAATGCAGTTTGTATGTACAGCAACTAAAAAGTATGCTTTGAATATTTGAGAGATACACGATCCCATGATGTTACAAAGGCTGCCGACCTACTGGGAAAACTCCCAGTGAGGCTTATGGGTAATCACCCTGACTGCACATATATATTATATGCATTGTTTATATGTTCTAATTTCTGTTATTTAAATATTTGTTTACATTTTTTTGTATTATTATTCAAGACAATGAAATAAGAGACTGTTGCTTTTCATATGTTACCTTGGTCAATTTTATTACTTTAAAGCCATTTACAGCCTCGAACCAATAAAGTTGTATGTGCCTAGTTGCTTACACAGAGCCTCATTTATGCAGTGTCAAAAGACCAAGGCACAAAACACTCTTTGGTGGTCTACTCAGACTTACAACAAAGAGCATGGGCCTGCTGAGCAAAAGGGTGATATTTGTGAAATACTATACAAACAAATAATTTCTTGTGGAGCAGAATTTTGTACCACCTAATGGGAGGCGATGGGTGGAGTGACAGTGTTACATGAAAGTACGGAATAGGAGCACTAGTGCACCTCGCTTTGGAGAGCAGTGAAAAACAAGATTCCTATCTATTGTGATGCCTGAACAAATTAAGAAATATTTAATTCTTTCCCTTTAGGCTTAAAGTTATTTTGTTTTGTAGTCACGGAATTCACATACATTGTATAGGTATTCATGTTATGTTTGGATCACCTTTTCTAACAGTATTATGCAAGCTATAAATCTGAATCTTATTTTATGTAAACTGACATAATGTTCAGTAATAAAATGTGAGCACTTAAGCTTGAGAATTGTACACCTTGTTTTGCATTTTTCATGAGTATTTCATTAAACCATACCTGCACTGAAATACTGTGCATGCAGTAAATAAATGAATATGAATCTTCTCCCAATAAATCCCTAGGTATCAAGTATGTTAATGTGGTGCTTGTCAAGTCTAAATAATTTGAAAGACAAGCTATTTTACATATTAATTCTATGAAAGCATATTAACTCATTTTATAATATCAGCTTGTGAACACACAAATCATTTTTATTCATTGTTAATGCAGTCTATAGTTCAGTATGTAATACATAAAGCAACATTGAATTGAAAATCATGTGACTACATACTGTTATATGGTAAATATGATGCAGTCTTGTATGTGTACACAGGTTGGAATTACAATGTTTCTGCTTATTGGATGTAGTATTATTATTATTATTATTATTATTATTATTATTATTATTATTATTAATAATAATAATGGGCAACATTATTTTATCATATAAGTTTACCAGCATGAATTTTACATAGCTTTTCTCAGGAGAGGTAGATCTTCTATTAGTTTATTGTAATAAAAATCTTATTATTTAAAGTACGTTTTGTAGGAAAAAATAAAGGAAAAAATATACTTTTTCCCGTTTCTGCTCTTTGAAACTTTTAAACACTAGCAAGTGTAATAATTTAACTAAAATATAATCAGCTAACTGCCCCAAGTATAATAATACCAAACATAGGCCTGATTTAGAGTTGGACGTAAGTTCAACTCCGCACTGCAGCAAAACAAAGCCTGTTTGGAGTAGGTTGCATCCCAATTTAGGATAGGAGATGTATCTTTCGCAGACCTCTTCAACCTGATTTAAAGACATTTAAACCAGTGGTAATACTAGGGTACAAGCAGTGTGGGGTTTTCCCACTAAGTGGCAACCAGCACAAGGCTTTGTCAGACTGTGCTGAACACACTAAAACTATATGTCTTGCAGTGTGGGGTCCCCATGTCATAGTAGGAATAGACCACAACCTGGTCATAACAGGGTGTAAATTCCTAGAGGGAGCATGCCTGCAAAAATGGGCAGATCCTCCACAGGACAAACCAGTTCCATACTGAATAGCACTGTGGTTTGACCTGGCAACAGTGGGTGAGGGTTATCAGGGTAATACTTTAAAGTTAGAAAATCATTACTTAAGTTTGTGAAACCACAAAGTGCTAACATGCCCTGGCAGTCAGGACCCGTTTGAACATGTTGTTCCACAAAACATTTTCACTTAAATCCATAGTGAATCTTCTTTTCTTCCGTCCTGTAAGAATCCATTTGCAATCCAATAGGAAAAACAAAACCTGATAATTCGAGGTAAACTTACTCCTAGTGGCCACATGAATGAATGTCTGTAAAGGAGGCTGTCTATGAATGGTCAACCAAAACAACTTGGAATGTGAGAACAATTGGCTATTTCCAGAAAGACCCCTTTTTGTTCATTCAAGTTGTGGCTCTGCTAGTAGCAAGTTCTCTATGTCATCTCAGGGTGTTTTATATTACTATAGGATGGAAAAATAGAAGATTCACTGTGGATTTTGAGAAAAATAAAGTGTAAACGATAGATTGGGGTGAATATTTGTTCCAAATAAAGAATACTAGGAATACTACACCCAGTATGTTTATTTAATATAGATAGATTTGTGGAACTACAATTTACAGTGGGCCCTGGCTGCCAGGACATATTGGAACTTGTATTTCTGTTCAGTAGCATGCCCAATCAGTTAATATTTGCAAGGGCTTGCTGTGACTTGTTGTTCCACAAACTTACTTTTGATTCTCTAATGTTTAACCATTACCTTAGCAATCATAGCCCATGGATTCCAGCAAAGACCCAGTATTATTCAGCCTGAAACTGGATTTCCCTTGAATGGGTTTTGCATATTTTTCCGCTAGGAAATTCCACCCCATGCTGACTATAGTAAACATTATGACAGAGATTGTATCTTTACTACAGATTCTTAGAGTGAAAAAACAGATATAGGGTTTCGCACATATAAACTGTACCCTTGTTTCCTTTTTTTATTGTTCTGATTACACAAACAACTAAAATAACAGAGGTGAGTTAAGACATTGAAGAATTCCAAAAGATAGCAAATATGTAGTGTCTATAGAAAATCATTATACTCTGTTGAAATCAATACCTTTTGTCACATTACACCGTGGAAATTAAAATAAATTAAATCAAACATTTTCCAGTTTTATTTATTTCACGTTACAGCATTCAAATCACGACAAAAAGGCAACAGTTCCGAAAATTAATAAATAAAATAAAAAACTAGAATAACTAAAATAACAAGTGTGGCAAGAGCCCGCTACTGCAGAAGCACACGCAAACAACTTCTTCCTTTTAAGGTAGCTTTATTGTCAGAATGATAAATGTATTGACACCGTATACTTTCACAGCAATTATGGAGACCCTAAACGCTTGCTATACATAGACCAGCTCTCTCTCAAGACCAGCCAGCTACCCCAGCGTTGGTCTTACTGAACAAATAACACAATCAAGCTTTTATACCTGTTGCTCCTCCCCCAGCCTTAGCTTGATGGGCAGGTGACACACCCACCTTTTCTTTAAAAGAAAACACCCATCACTGGCTCTGTTTGCACAAACAGACACACCCTGTCTGTTTGCTGAGAGGAAATCATGTAAGTTAACAAACTTTAAACTACACATACGTTTTTACCTGGTTTAATCTCAACCTAGGTGCATAACTGTGCCAATGTTTTATCCTGTTTGTATACTTTCTCTGCCTCTTGTCAGAAAAATGCCTCCCTTTGTTACACAAGGTTGGAAAAGTGCTCAGTAGATTTACTACTTTGCAGAAAAACTTTTTTGCTGTAATTACAGCAATAAGTCTGTTTAGATATGTCTCTATCACCTTTTGCACCTAGATTGGGGAATATTTAACCATTTTTTCTTGCAGAATCGTTTAAGTTCAGTCAAATTTTGTGGTGAGCCATGATGGACTGTTTTCTTCAAGTCCATCCACAGATGGCCAGTCAAAAACATTCACCTTCTTATCCTTAAGCAACTGTGTTATTTTCTTGCCAGTATGTTTAGTGTTGTCATGCTGGAAGGTGAACCACCTGCACATTTCAGTTGTGTAGCACAGGGCCACAGTTTTTCCTTAAGAAGTTGGGTGCACTTGGCTGTATCCATCTCCCTTTCAATTCTGACCAATTTCCCAGTCCCTGCTAAAAAGAAACACCCCCACACAGGGGAGGGCTGGAAAATTTAGCCTGGGGCTCAGCAGTCTATTTTAAAGGGACAAAAATGCAGGTGGCCCAGTAACCCACCCCAAGTCAGCCCACTAAGGAACCAGCCCCTCCAGTCCAGCCTGCCTCTGCCCGCCACAACATAATTTTCCACCACCATGCTTCACAGGTATGTTTTGGGTGGTGTGCTGTGTTTGGTTTGCACCTAACATAGTTCTTGGAGTTCAGCCCAAAAAGTTCTATCTTAATCTCATCTGACCATACAATCTTTTGTCACATTGCATCAAAGCACAAACAAGACTGAATGTGGGATTTTTTTTCAAAAGAGACCTCTCTCTTGTCATCTTGCCATAGCTTTGCTTAAAGCCTGTGAAATAGTTGTCACATGCACAGACCAACCAATCTCAGCCATAAAGACTTGTAAGTCCTTCAAAGTTGCTATTGGCCTCTAGCAGGGTCGGACTGGCCCGCCGGGGGACTGGTCTATTAACCGGTAGGCCCCGACCCTGATCGCTCCCCTCTTCGTTGGTGGGGGGAGCGAGTAACTGAAGGAAAAAAACCCAAAAACAAACCTCGCGTGACTGCGCCGCAGACAGAATACAGAAGACAGAAGAGAGGAAAGTAGCAGATAGAAAAGGTAAGTGAGGGAATGGAAGAAAGAAGGGGGACATGATGGCAGAGTGAAGGGGGACATGAAGGAAGAGTGAAGGGGGACATGATGGAAGAGTGAAGGGGGACATGATGGCAGAGTGAAGGGGGACATGATGGCAGAGAGAAGGGGGACATGAGGGTAGAGTGAAGGGGGACATGAAGGCAGAGTGAAGGATGACATGAAGGCAGAGTGAAGGGGGACATGATGGCAGAGTGAAGGGGGACATGATGGCAGAGTGAAGGGAGACAAGATGGCAGAGTGAAGGGGGACATGGAGGCAGAGTGAAGGGGGACATGATGGCAGAGTGAAGGGGGACATGATGGCAGAGTGAAGGGGGACATGATGGCAGAGTGAAGGGGGACATGATGGCAGAGTGAAGGGGGAGCATGAAGGCAGAGTGAAGGGAGAGCATGATGGCAGACTGAAGGGGGAGCATGATGGCAGACTGAGGGGAGAGCATGATGGCAGACTGAAGGGGGAGCATGATGGCAGAGTGAAGGGGGAGCATGATGGCAGAGTCAAGGGGGAGCATGATGGCAGAGTCAAGGGCTAAGCATGTTGGGGCTGGAGGAAGGCCTAAGTATTAATTGTTGGTCCTATTGATTTAATGACAGGGCTGGTTGGAATATTCTAAATGTACTCATTATTTTTCCTAAATAGGGTCCTCAACATTCCAGGATCCAGACAAGCCGCAACTAAAGAAACCTGCAGCTACAGGTGGTAAAAGTGACAACAGGTATGACAGTCTGTCAAATATTCTGAGTCTAGTGCAGGCTTAGCTAACCTGTGGCACTACAAGTCTCAGCACACCCTTCCAGCAATAATCTGCTATATATTGGCAAAGCATGCTGGGGCTTGTAGTTTCACAACACCTGGAGTGCCACAGGTTAGCCAAGTCTGTTCTGCCCAATCTAAGGGGCAGGTCAGACTGTGTACTCTTTATACACACACTGCATTCTTTATATACTACACTATGATGCTAGCTGTCCTTCGTGGGCTGACCACTCCCCCTCTAGCGTCTAGTCTTGCCTCTATGATGGTTGGCCACACCCCCTCTGGTGGGCCCCTAGCATTGCAGTCCCCCGGTGGGCCCTTCATGCCCCAGTCCGACATTGGCCTCTAGGTAGCTTCCCTGATCAACCTCTTACTGGCTCTGTCATCAATTTGGAGGGATGGCCCAACTAAGCAAGGTATTGGTGGTGCCATATGCTTTCCACTTCTTAAAAATGTTTTAAACGGTATGCAGAGGTAGAATAAAAGCTTTTGAAATCTTTTTGTATTCTACTCCTAACTTCATCCCAGTACCCTTTTGAAAGCACCTTTCCAACCTAGAATAAATATTTGCCTTACCAGGCAATACTAGTAGTGCAATCTTCAAGGAACAGGCAGATTTATTCTGAAGAAATCAAAACCACTACAATGAGGTCAGGTGGTGACCAATTAGTCTGTTGTGTGATCTGGAAGACCATTAGTTGTACCTGAGCCTTTCAGCCTTTTACAGGTTTATAATGATTACTCTAAGGGTATGATAATTTATCCAAACCAGTATTTTAGCAATTAAAATATATTAATTGTTAAGAATTTTTGTAAATGTTATTTTGACGTTGATGGTTATAATAAGTAAATACAGCTGGAAAATTTCTATAGTGTAATGTGACAAAAGGTAATTATTTGAATAGGGCATGATGATTTTCTATAGGCACTGTATATATGAGAAAATATTAGTAAGGTTTGAACATAAAAAGAAAACTGCTCCTCGACAAAAAAATTGAAATTGAGAGAACTCAGATATGCAGATATTTCATACTACTATGCAAGGTCTATTCTATTCACATCACAATTCACTCATCACCCATAAATCTTCCTCCACTAACCTCCTTCTCACGTTACTTCTGCTCTTGGCTGCTAGGGACATATTTCCCAATTACAATACATTTCATCCTTATCACCATGCTCAGCTTCAACCTACCTTCTTTCACAAATCTGATCCTCTTCATTTACCTGCAATCCTACAAACCTTATCCACATCTCACCACTCCCCTTAATCCCCCTCTATTTCGCTTTTTGGAATGTCACATCTGTTTGCAACAAACTGGTCTGCATTCATTATAACTTTATAGCAATCTCTCTTATCCTCCTTCAAATCACCAAAACCTGGATCTCCTTCACTGCCACAACTTCACCAGCAGCTCTCTCCTAAAGTGGTCTCACCTTCTCCCACACTTCCAGACCCAGAAACATACAAGGTGGGGATGTGGGCATCTTACTCTTTCCCCACTGCACCTTCCAGGTCATGTATGGTACACTTCATTCATCTCTTCTGTTCAATCCACATTCATGTTGCTTTCATCTTCCACCTCTCTCCCCACAGTCCTGTCTCCCAATTCTGTTAATGCTTTGCCTACTGGCTCATTTGCTTCTCCCACTACCTACCTCATTCTTTTTCTTCCTCTCCATCCTATCACCTCTTCCCTTGACCCATACATCCCTCAAATTTGCTACCCAATTTACCACCAAAATTGACAAACAATCTCCTTCTGCAAGGCCCTACCTGTTTTACGCACAAACTCACCCTCTTTTCAAACTACTATCTGCTTCTCATCTCCATATCTTGGGATGAAGTCCATGCTCTTCTGCCCATTTTCTCTACTCCCATTTACTTTTAAACTATTTGAGAAGCATATCTATAAGAGCATCACAAGGTTTCTTACCACTCACTCCCTCTTTGACCCACTACAATCAGACCTCCATCCCCATCACTCCATCAAGTCTGCCCTCATTAAAGTCTAACAATCTTCTCTCTTCTTCTTCTTCTTCTTATTCTTCTAGGAAACAATTCTCCATGCTCATACTCCTGGTCCTCTCTGCCACTTTCAACACTGTTTACCACTCCTACTGCATAGCCATCACTTCACTTCATAGGCGTTTGAGGCACTATTCCCTTCTGGTTCATTTTCTACCTATACAACCAACTCTTCTCTGTATATTCCTCCTGATTTTCTTTCACTCTGTTACCTGTTGGAGGTCCCACAAAGATCCATTTATGGCCCTCTGCTGTACTTGCTGTACACCACCTTTCTTGGTAAACAAATCAACTCTTTAGGTCCCCAGTGCCAAAATGTATTTCTCCTCCCCCGACCTATCTAATTTTCTCTTTTCTAGTGTGTCCTGCTATCTCCTTATGGATAATTAAGATCATTATCTTCCCTCCCGCAAGAGTCTCCAAACCTCCCCACATCTCTCTTAAAGTGAACTACACTACACTCTCCTCTGTTCCTCACTGCATGGGTGTCACCCATGACTCCATCCTCTCCTTTATTCCGCAAATCCAGTCTCACTCCAAAGCGTGTCACTTCCACCTTTGAAACATCACCAGGACAAAACCCTTTCTCACCTGTAGCAACCAAATCTCTCAGCCCCTCTCCTATTTTCTCCTGCCTTGATTACTGCAACCTCTTCCTGTCTGGCCTCCTTGTCATCCTTTTTCCAACTTCATTCCATCCTCAACACAAGGACGACATTGATTATCTTTTTCAGATGTTCCACTTCTGCCTACCTACTCTGCCTATCTTTACAGTGGCTCCCTGTTGTGATAATGGCCTAGTTATTAGTTAAAGTATTAATACCATTTAAAAATAGAAACAATATGAATGCTTACCCCCTCAGAAAATAATTATGCTAACATGTGATTTCACCATGTGCAAGTTATGGAAAAGGTTAATTTGACTTTGTTGACATGCCACCTGTCCATTTGTCCTATCAAGGCACCCTGCTATGGAAAATGTCCTGTCCTGTAAGGGATTTTGTACACTTAGGTAAACTGAATGTATCTCCTTGCAGCTTGTTATGGCAGAGCAAATTTTATATATACAAAATCATAGTGTAGTCACTGAAGACTTTTTGGTTCAAATATGGAATGTATACATCAAATAATTATTGTTCATAATTCATTCTAGGCTATGACATATTTCGAGGTTAAGGATCAGCCTCATAGCACATAGTAAACTCATTGTTCCAAATATTTAATATGTCATATTCATGTTTTATATGCGTTTATTTTTGTCTGTAATTTTATACTCTGTCTATTGAATGAAATTATGACGCTCGTTGTTAATGAGGGAAATATCATCATTTACAGATTTCATCTCTAGAAATAATCTTGCAAACAAAAAAACCAACCCACGTTCTAAAACCAATTAGCCACTCACGGGTCTTCCTTGATGGACCTCATGTACAGCTTACCTCAGCAACAAAGATCACCTTAAGCACTGTGACATATTTTTTGTATAATTTTAAGCTTCATTTAATAATGTTCTATTTTGTGTACTTAATCGAATCATGTGCTAGATAACTTGGTTATTAAAATTTCTATACAAATGAAATAGAGGGGATTGTTTGGTTTACGAAAAACTCTAGTCAATTTAACATATCTAATATGTCGCAAGCATAGTTTTATGCTTAACTTCTTACATTTTGGATTTATGCTTCTTGAATGTTCTGTATTTGTCTATTAATCTTCTATGCGTTTCTAATATACACTGCATGGTACTGCAGAATTTTGTGGGCCATATTAATAAATGTATTAATAAAAATAATCTACTTCTGGCCTGCACCTCCGCTCTGATTACCATCTATCACTCCCACCTACAAATCACTTTGCCGTGGAGCTACCCACTTATTTATTTCCCTTCCATGCCCAATTAGATTGTAGTCCAGCATTCAATTCTTTAATGCTCTCTAAAAACTAAACTCTGTGTTGGAGCCTACCTATTCCCTCCTATACTACTTACACTCACATACACTATATATATATTATGACAGAAGCACTGAGAAAGTGGAAAATGGCAGGTATACATGTCACAGACTATTGGTCTTAAGTGCATTAAAACCCCAGGGAGATTGGTTTGTAGGGAAGGAGCTTCCCTAAGAGTGTGTTCAGTTTTAAGGAAAAAGCTGGTAAGGGTCCCTGGGGTTGTAAATGGAGAGAGGAGGATGGGCTCCATGTACAAGGCCCAGTCCCCCTGAGAGACTCTGCAAATGGTGAGCAATTATCTCTAGGTTTTGTATGTGTGTGATACACAAGGTCCTTCACAGGAAAGAGGTTCTACCTGTGTGTTTAGTTAGTGCCGGACAGGCAAGGTGCTTATTTTGAAAGTTTTTTTGTTTTCTCTGTTTAATAAAACTAGCAGAGGCCAGTTGTACCAAAACCCTGGATTTGTGTGACCACTCTGCTGCTATACACTACCATCTACCCCAAGAAATGGCACCTGTTCCCATAACCCGGTTACTATACATACATATGTATGTGTGTGTGTATATATACATACACACACACACACACGTTTTTTTGTCTGTGTGTCTATGTTTATGTTTCCTTTATCAAATATACTTTATGAAATCTATTCTAAATATATTTTATACAATGGAACTCAAGACACTAAAACATCCTGATGTACCTCAAGTCGGAATTAGGGTCCACTAATGTGAATTTTTTCATGGACCCACTAATTTCTTAAAGCAGCCCTGCCAGAACAGATAATCAGGATTGGCCTTGAATTGTGCGACTAAGATAGTGTCAGGCGAGGTTCTTGCACATTCAGGAAGTGCTGGTGACAAGCGCCTTCCTGTTCAGCTCATTGCATCCTGTTGTCTAGCAACAGGACGCGTTTCTCTGTTTCTTGTCGGTGGCAACTGATCCTGACCACCGATCCAGCGGCCACCAATGAGAAACCACCACTCACTATTTTAAGGAAGCTCTGGTGCCATTCTGGTGCCAGAGTATCAAGGTGCTCCTTGTGCCAGCATTTCTGTCAGCATTCCTGCATTCTGATCTTCCGCTTGGCTTTTGACTCGGCTTCCTTAACCCTGGTCTTGTAATTTACTCTTGGCATATTTTAGATCTCCTGGTTTGACCTCGATTCTCCCTGACTCTGCCTAGCCTGTTCCCTCGGTACTTATATACCTGCTCGGCTCTGACCTGGACTGTACAACTTCGCTTTACCTCTCTGCCTCTCTGGTGGCTATCTGGGAGGGCCGCGAAGGACATACTCATATTGGGTATGGTGCAGAATAGAATAATTTTATTCATCATTTACGGCCCAAAAGTATGCATGCAAAAATAGTGTTTTGCAGTTCAAAAGCTGAATCGCACTCATCTCAAGATGTGACCCTATAATATATGCCTGACCAATAAAGAAAGCACCGAGCAACTTCAGAAGTGAAAGCGCAATCAGCCAATCTGAAGCTGTTAGTTGCCCCTAAGCATCTGCATTAAAGTCTGCATTGGCACGCAATTCAGCAAGTACGCCCTTACTGTACTTGGCCTACGTTAGAATGCCTCTTTCCTCTCCCATCATGTAAGCACTTGTGGCAATTTACACAACACAAATTGGCATATGTTTAGCTCTGAATGAGGCCTATTGTTGCTTCCCAAAAACCTACCTATTCTAAAACATCATGCCGACATATTCAGCTTTTGTGGATGGATTTTTAACTCAATATTGCGTCTGAGAATGAGAACCTGAGCTGATGTGCTCATGTGCTAAGGTGTTCCATTTGTCTCAAATAAACTTGCTTCATCTGTATAGGTATATGATTTATAATTTATTGTATTTAATATGCTATGCTAGTAAATTTCTATGGTTTTTCTTTATCAAAACTTTGCCAGCTTTATCTACTTTAATATGTTTTCTTCCATCAATTTGTGAGATAATACAGAAAGGTCCTGTAACCAGGTAGAAGCACTCCAATTTCACTATCATAAGAAAGCAGACAGCAGTCCTGATTGGTCAACTTTGTGCCAAGAACCCATTGGTGCCTTTGGGGGAAATCAGATCTACAATTCATAACACTGATAGCTATTTGCATAATACAACAGTTCATATCAGTGCTATCCACCTATTGACTGCAGATTATTCTTTAATATTCATTCTGCTAGTATTTATTAGATGTCTACAGACTATTCGATAATGCTTCATATCAATTACCGTGAGAAAGTCTGTTCCACAGTGCTGAAAAGATTGTATATCCAAAGGGACATCAAACAGAAGGCACAGTCTTTGTTTTAACTGGGATACTTTATGCTGTCATTTTTATACATGCATTGCAATATTTTGCTGAATATTTTACATTTAGATAATCCCCCAATTGATTTCTGGAGCTCTGTCTACCAGTTAAAGGATAGAATGCATGTGAGATAATAATTACAAGAATACCAATAAGGAAAGACAACTAATAGAGAATAGCAATTTGAAATCCAGAAACTGACAATAAATCCCTGGAATGACAGAGGCTCAGCATTAAACAACCTTTTCTTTTTTTTATATTCCGAAGTGATCTTGAATTAATTGTGCTGTTTAGTTGAACTTTGCTACCCTTGGTATCCTAGGAGAAAAGTCCTGACAGACTGGGAATTTCATCTTGCTAAGATACCCAATTTGCTGGCAGCTGATTTTAACTCTGTGTGGGCTGTTCAGCAGGACCTTTAATATTCTAAACAAACAAAAGAAAGGAAATCGAAAACCTGTCTGACAGAAGGTAAAATAACACAAAAATAATCAACAACTGGGCCAACTAATCTGTTTGTCCATATTAAAAGTAGTGGCGGAACTGGCTTTTATAAAGCGCATAAAGGGCCAGATTTACTGTCCTAAAATTAAACATAGCATAGTGTGGTGATGCACCTCAAACAAAGCCATATTCAAACATTGTTTTTGGATGAAAAGGTCTTTCGTAAATTTGGTTTATCAGTCGCATTTGCATGAGTTTGCATGTCAATTAATGTAAGTATGACGGAGTGATGCATGATGGAATAACACATATTTCAATGAAAGCAACTATCTTGTTTAATATGCACTCATTTTAAGAAGTTATATAGAAACATCTTGAATTAAGTAAGCAAACAAAAATGGGTACATAAAACAATGTGAGATATAAAAGTTAAACATCCAGCCAAGTAATCTCCGCATTCCATGTTGTAGACATCAAGGATACCCAGCTGCCACCATCAACTCTATCAGATAAGGTTGTACATGAAAACAAATCGATTCCCAACATCTAGCATTGAACCTTCATCCAGTAGCAGGTGGTCGTTTCCAATAACTATAAAGGAATGTATGCCATACTGAGCTATAGTCAAACCCAAATGTTGTTTTTTTAATCACACAAATAATTTGAAACCTTGAAAGGGCTGACCAATCCAGATACAACATTAAAGAGTATCCTAGACATGGGCAAACCACCAAAAAGATGTGTTCAACAGCTGTCAATTTGAAATAATTGTATTCTCAGTCACCTGTTCCTATTGTCAACGTTTTATCCAAAAACACTGTTCTTTAATGCAACACTATTTTTTACAAAAAACACCTTCTACCTAAAGTTTCCTTATACTATGTTTCTTAAAACTGACTATAAGAAAAACCATAAAAGCTCAGATAAGATGGCAACCTCAAACTTAATTTTTGGAATGGGAAGCACAAACCAACTCTAATTGCCTAAATAAATCATCCATCATAGCAAAAATTACAGACGTCCTCTTATCTATAGTTTTCAAACTCCTTCATAAGGACTTTATTTCTTGCCTTATCAAAACTCCATTATTTAATCTTTCCAACCCTGTAGCTCTAAGAGAAAGGATATGGCCACACTGCCCATCCAAACCAAAATACAATATTTATTTATTAACATTTATTTATATAGTAGCAGCACAGTTCACAGATATGTACAATTGGGAGCAAGCAAAATAATAAAACCAGACTGGGTTTTAGCAGACTGACAGAGGTAAGAGGGTCCTGCATGCAAGCTTACAATTTATAGTAAAATAGATTACTTCTGTTATTATCATGCAGTATACCTGCCCACTGAGTCGCTGTCTCCAAACATGATTGCAGGATTCTAACACTGTTGTATTGTTGGTGCTACAAATTGCCTTCCCTGCCCCTACCATTTTACTCTGCCAAAAATGGTACCAAACTCTTATATCTCCCCTAGCCTCATTGGATAGGTGAATAAGTGAGTTACCAGTTACACTGCTCTGGAAGCCATAAATGCCTACAAAAATGTCTGCCCATCCACATAATTCTACAGGCAAAGTTAAGCTTCCACAAGGATTGCAATTGTTGAAGAGTAATCTTTTTGGGTCTTACTGCTTGTTGAGCCATATTGCTCCTTAAACTTATCAATTTGCAATCAACATTCCATAGCCGTGAAGTTCAAATCAAGACCAAGGCGTTAAACAATCTGTGATGGACCCTTGAACTCCCAGGAGTCAAATCCACACTTGAGATGAACCAGCTTAAAGACTGAATTGGCCGGTTACTGTTCTTTTGAGGTGCTCCATCTATAGACTAATATTGTGATACCAACCTTAATATGGCTGACCAACCATCCTATGACAAAAACTGCTCATCATATTCCCGCTAAGAGTTATCACTGTTCATGGTTACCAGATAGTATGCAAAAGAGAGCCCTAAAAAATTTTAAGGAGCCATTTTCCCTATTAGACTACTGATGATTGGCTTGCAAGAAACCTGTCTTTATTCTCCTTTTTCCTATCACGCTTTTTATCATTTTTTATTGGGAATCCTAGGGAAAAAATTTAAAATATCTATAAGTTCCCTCCCCCATATTTTCTTTTTGACTTTAAGTTTCACATGTGCACCTAACTATGCCTGAAACATAAATATGCACTTGTCTTCAAAAAATGTCAAAGGCTTTTTGCTATCCTTAAGTTATTTACTCCTTTTTTTCCATTTTCTATTATACCAGACATGTCTATATCACACATAGGCACAGCACCTCTCTACTCAGTTGCAGCAGAAATAACAGACATTGCCTCAGACGACCTTATCTCCTCACCCAATACTGCCTACATTACTAATAGCATCTGCCCCTTAAGAACAATATTCTAGCTGGTAACTCTTTCTATTTCTATATTAAATGGAGAGGTGGCTCCTAAGGATTTTAACTTAGACAGGATAATCATCCTCACAAAACCATAAAAGAACATGGAATTAGTACAACCCTATAGACTTATATCATTAATGAATCAAGATATAACATTTTTTACTAAGATTATGGCTCTTACATTTCACCCTATCTTGACCACTTCACTTCATTCAGCACAAACGGGATTCACCAAAGACAGACACTCCATGCACGGTGTAAGGCATTTGTTAGCTGCAATAATCAAAACTCGTCAGCACAAAAAGAAAACTAACATTGTGGTCAGACTTAACTCTAACAAAGCATTCATATCTCCTGGGATCACCTTATTAGGATATTTTGTTCCAACATTTTGTCCCCACCTTTTTGCTTGGTTTTAGGAGATTATATAACAATCCACAGCACTTTAGACTATAAATAAGAAATATTTCCACGTTTTCACTACACAGGGGCACTAGACAGGAATGCCTCCTGTCACCTCATCTCTTTAATAAAGCACTGGAACCACTGCAAAAATATTTGAAAAAGCTGACTAAATGGGTTAAAATATCTTCAACTGAGCTGACATCTGTTCTTGCAGATGATATCTTGTTATATCTACACAACCAGAGAGAAGCCATACCCTGTATCCTACAAAAACTTGCAGAATATGAAACAGTAACAAATATCAGTAAGATGAGGCTATGGCCCTCTTCATGGAAGTAAAAAAAGGAAAGGAGGGTAGCATTCCCTTTTAAATGGATTACAGGGGCGCTGAAATATTTAGGCTTAAATATACCAAGCCACCATTCACAGCTATATGCTGTAAATATTCCAAATTCCCAAATATTCCTTAACATTATGTGACCTTAAGTCTTGGACACACTTACCCATATCCTATTTAGGAAGATGTCACTTTGTTAAGATGATCAGTTTCCCATGATTTATAGCCCATTTAAATGTTACCAATCAAACTAATTAGAAATTATATTAAAACTGTGAGCCCTTCAAAAATGTAAATGGTCTAATAAGCGTCCTAAAACGTCATTACTTAGATTGCAGCAACCTCCTAATCTTGGGGGGCTAAATCCATGTAATATTAAAAAATATAGCTGCAAATTATAGAAATCCATGGAATGCATAAGAGGTACACCTTTTGATGAGCGGCAGGCTTTCAGTCCAGATATACACCTCATAGCCGTTTTACATTCTAGCCCTGTCTATTTTCCTGCTACCATTCAAGATAACCTCTTGATATATTCTGTGTGTAGGGAGATGGAGACAAATGCATTCTAAATTGAAGGTTTCTGCCAGATATTCTCTCTTGATTTTGATAGTTTCTAAACCCAATTCTCAAAAAGGTTAATTCCTTATAAAGGCTGCAAAACCAAAATAAACAAGAACACTGTCTCCTCTATCAATATTTAGATTTTATTACCCTGAAACCATCAGAATTTAATCAATTAAGCAATAAGTTCTCAGATATAGTAATACTGCTATAACATTATCTCAAGTGATGAGTTCTGTGGGTAAGATGATGCAGATCTTACAAAATATAGATAAGCAGTTTACCCTGGAAGGTACATCGTAACCCAAATACTTTTTCTGATTAATATATATATATATATATATATATATATATACAAGTTAACCCGTGCATGATACTCATGCATTCTAGTCAAATCAAGCTTCTTAAGGTGTTAAAAAGGTTCTTGTCATGCATTTGGGCCTAGCCCAGGCCTCCTCAGGGGAAGAGGGTTACTTCCCAACGTAAGCGCCCTTTTTTAACGTGGTTTTGTCCACATGTCACCACCTCATAATTTTTCTCCATCACCTCATCCTTCATCTTTATCGCCACATCTATCCAGATGTCTATCCAGACACAGGGATCTCTCTCAGCGGTCCTGAGTATCACACTCCTCTCGCTCTGTCACCCCCGGCAACCACCAACCACTCCCCACTGTCACCCCCGGCAACCACCTACCACTCCCAACTGTCACTTCTCCTTCAAGAAATATATATATATTTTTTTAAAATCTTTATAAACACTTTTAACAATTAACAAATTAAATTAACAAATTAAAAACATTTTAGTATACCAAATTTCAGCCCTTTCTGAGTTTTTTTTCCCACACACACTAAGAATTTAGTAGGTCAGGTGGCGCTGCAGCTTGTTTTTTTTTTCTTCACACACAGACACACGCCACTAGGCTTTTATATTATAGATATATATATAATTATACTGGAAATAAATGTTATCAATGATGAGATAATAGTAGATAATGAGATAATATAGAACAATACATGAGAACTAAAAGAATTGACATGCCACTCATGTATTTCTGGGGCATATGTGACCTCTTCCTCAGGAGCAACAGGTGTATATCACTTACACACATATCAATGAATACTGAAGAATGGACTGAAACATCCCTCAAACCAGCTGCATAAATACAACGTAGCCATAGTACAGTGCTTACTGATAATCGCAGGAAATGATATTTTTTTATATATATATATATATATATATATATAGAGAGAGAGAGAGAGAGAGAGAGAGAGAGAGCAAGAAAATGAATCATAGATCTGGATAACATTTCAGCAGGTCTAGCAAACTGATGGGCAAAACATTTCCTACATCTGGATCTACTCAATATTTTTAAAGCATATGGGAAGATGAACATACAGCTGGTGTCCAAATACGTAATTGGTGATGCACAAAACACAAACTGTTACAAATGTTAGCAACCAGACAAATTGTATGTATTGTTTATGGTGTTGTTCAAAGTTTTCTGACATCTAGAAAGATGTCCAGAAATTTATTACACATACACTTAACCTCTAATTCACAATTTCTAGAGACTGAGGGCCTGTTTCATATTCAGACGTAAGTCCCGTTGCGTGTCGTATTTTGCGTGAAATTGCTCTGTGCATGCTGAGAAACACATTATGCCAGTGAACGCAATTGTATGCAATTCATGTCCAAACGCAAATGACATTTCTGACTGCCTATGACTTGAAGGGCGGAACATTAAAAGGAAAGGGCCTATGCACGTAGCAAAGTACAGTAAGGGCGGGCGTGAATATTTTTTATGCTGAGATATTGTAAACATATACACATAAAATTACCTGTAATTCCTTGTTATGCAACTTTCAATAAAACATAATCATAAAAAAATAATGAACAAGAAAATGATGAAGGAAAAGTGAAAGTCCATTAACATCCACCATACTTGTCTACTATATAACCAAAGGTGAAAGCCCCAAAATATAAACATCAAAGGAACAGAAATGTCCGTAGAATTTCTAACTAAAAAATCCAAGTGAAAGTGCATTACAGTGTAAGATATAGTGTTCAGTTGTCATGGTAACTGCAGAGGAAAAAGTCTCAAAAGGGGAATGTTCAATTAATAGTAGACGTACATAAAAAACAATAATGCAATAGCCATAGTGCAGGTTAATTAAAATGCAAAAATACAGTTGTCCTATTTAGATAGGATAAAGAGCAAATCCAAAAAAGGAACTGCCAAGGTACAGTTATGTTTAAGTAATGTCCCCAAAGAGTGCAATGGTACATTCCAAAACATGGTGGGCCTGATTCATTAAGGAACACAGAGTGAGCGCAATTTGCATTTTATAAATTTGACAAACATTCACGCAGATACGCCTGTCTTCATGTATAAGTGGATCTGAATAAACGGTATAGGTCTAAGTAAGCACTGCCTATATGACACTTGCCGTATGCAGACAGACACAACACACTGCAGGATACGTCCCATCGGAATGCACATATAAAAAAAGTATTATATACATTAACCCCTGTTAATAATATAGGGTCTGATTCATTACTGATCTTATCTTGTGCGTAAGTTGCTATGAGTATTTTAAGAACAAACGGGGAGAGAAGACAGTACAAATAACGCCTACTCTTCTTAAGTCAGTACAAACTCTGCCCAATTTCCACCCATTTCCCTTCCTTTCCCAACCATTTTTTCTTAAGTGTTGGGAGAACGTCTTAAGTGCAGTTAGGAAGGATTTTCATTTAACTTAAGAAATTCTTAACTTACACAGTGGATTTACCTTCTTACCTCCTTTTTCTGGGCATGCTCAGAGAAGATTTTCTTAAGATCCTCAAAAAACGGCACATAAGATCAGTAATGAATCAGGTCCAATAGTCATTAATAAAAATTCATTAAAAGAAATGTTTCGGGTTTTTTGTTCTTTTTTTCCATGAAATACATATATCTAGATGTTATTAGTGTCTGCTATACAAAATGCATTTTTACAGTTGCTCTTAATTGCAAACACATGCATTAGCTTACACGTCATCACTATCTATAATCAGCACTCACATCTGTCCTGTAGCTGGTGCAAGTGATACGGCTGAATATACATACCTGAGAGATGCCCAGAGCTTGAATCAGAAAGATGTGCATGCGCTCAACATCGAGAAGTGCCAATTGTACATTGACTATGTTCATGCACCCCTTCCCTACCCGTACTGCCCTTGAAATCATAGTTTGTCAGAAGTGTCCTTTGTGTTTGAAGATGATTTGCTTGCACCTGTGTTCATTTGTGTGTAGTCCATTTCTGGGTCTGCACCGAGCAATTTTACACAAAAAAACGCACGTATCAGCATTTACATAATCAGGCGCAATATGTCCAAGGTAAAGTACATTAAATATAGTACAGTAAATGCAGAGAACTCACAATACAAGTCAAAGTGTAAGATACAGTAACAGCAAAGGAATAAGTCCAAAACAAGAAATGTCAAATGCACTGTACAGCTATGTCCAAGAAATGTTCCAGATCAGTGCAAATTTGCAATAAATTAATTAATGTTCAGATATGGATCATGAAGGTAAAATACATTGTTCAGTGTTAACTTGACATTTCACTACAGTTCTGTTAAAAGGTTTTACATCTTTACTCCATTGGATCTGATACAGGTTAAAAATAAGAGACTGAATTGCAGTGACATCACTGGCCCTGCCCCTATCTACGAATCAACCAGTCCACACAGTACATTTCTGCAAAGTAAATCTGTCTAGCTGACACTCATTGTTTGCTTGTTTAATTAGAGAAGCAGCTCCTCCTAACTGCAGATAAGTGAACATAGTGGGCATACTTAGTATAAACACCCCAAATATTTCACATATGTTATTTATCCCATTAATACACAGTCTTTGATATATATAATATGAGTTAGTGAATTTACTTCTCCAGGATTAGTCCCGGGACCCCAAATGGGGGAGGTACAAACTTGGGCTGCATGGGACCCAGAGCAGTACAAGTCCCACGATTCTAGCCCCTTCCCTCATAGGGAGCAGGATTACACAAAATGGTGGTAAGTGACTTCTCAGACCAATAACAGAAAGCTTTAGGTTCATTTTGGTTTCCACACTCACTGTCGCCACCTCTAGGCTGATTGCGCAAACATACCCAAGCATTTTCTGCACTAGTGCCTGAACTTTCTCTCAGGCCTGTGTAATTTAATAGGTTCTATTGACTTCTACTTAAAGTGGAAAAGCAATGGGCAAAACAGTGGGCTTCATTCTTGCTTTGATTATACAGAAAGTTCAGCTTTCCATGTATAGAGTCTTCAACGGACATGTCATAGACATTACTAACATGTGACTGACTTTTCACCTGGGACATTATTTCAGTAGCAGAGCTCAGGCCTGTTGTGTTCACTGCTGCTAATCTAGCTCCACAGCTGACATAAAATACAGTATATCCTCCAACCCCTCCTATTTCTTGTTTGGTGCAGCACACTGGTCCTGGTAAGGCTTTGTATCTGCTGGAGTAGATTTATTATTGGATCATGAAAAAAAAAAGGATTGATGAAGGGTGAGGACTTCACTTCTCTTTGGTGGTCTACGTGGGATCATTGTCAGAATGATGTCTATGTTCTATTTCATTGTCCACATTAATCATTGTTATAGTATTATACTCTATATGGAAAAAAAAACACTTTTATATTGTACATTATTTAATTTGTCCAATTATACAGCAAATTTATAATTTCAAGGCCATGTGCAAATGGCCATTTTTATTTCTGACTCCCCAGCATTCATTTTTTTGACAGGATAATTGATCTCTATGGAGCAAAGGACTGACTGTGTATACAGGCGCTTTACAGAGGTGGATGTCAGAGCTGGCACAGGGGAAAGTAGAATATGCTCTGTCATCCATCTCTCTAAGTGGCTATGTGCACAACCAGTCAGTTACTCTACTGAGATCAATGACATCTATGAAAGTATTCTTCTCTACTCCGATCCCCTGTCAAAAAATGGAATGTAAGGAGACAAATAAAATTAGCTGTGTACACAAGGCCTTATGATGTGTACAAGTTTTTGCTTATACACCTTATAAGCTTAATCCTAAAAGAGCCTGATCTATGTTTGGATGTAAGTCTCTTTGCGTGTCGTATCTTGTGTGAAATAGCTCTATGCATGCTCACAAATGGACCCTACGCTAATGAGCGTAAGGTCCATATATGTTATATGCATTACATATACATATGGCACATGTAATTACAATTTTTAAAGACAAAAGTGGATTCCTACACCCCCCAGGCTGCATGTCATTAGTTCAACAAAGAGGACTCAAAATGGGCTGTTACTTATGCTTTCCACAGCACTAAAGTAATGAATTAATAAAAGTGTATCTTGCAGTAGATCCAGTAGTCATGCAGTGGTGACTGTTGACATGGTTATGGCCGTACACTTTGCCCTTGGACACATAAATGAGACCGTCACTTTGATTAACCACCTGTCTATAGACACATTGGTTGAACACACAGTTCTTAAGGGATGGAGTCATACAATTGTCATCTACTGAAAAAATAATTCCCTTAGTGTCAACTCTAATTGGAAGTTTTGTTAAATCAATTCTACAATAAGTGAGAAGCATGTACATAACAACAAATTTGTGTAAATAGTACTAGGTCAAAGTCATGCTAACATTGCTCAACATTATACACTCCACAAGATACATACAGTTGAACAAATCCATAGAGTTTAAGCTGTGTTGCATATTTGCTTCATCCTATATTTGGATTAATTTTGACCCAGAGTTAGATGCCTCAAAATTCCCAATAGATTTCTCTCTGGATAATCGTTATTGTTTATATATGTATAATGATAATACTAGAATTGAGAGTTCTCTGATTGCTAGTTTATAACTGGCACTTTGGTAAATCTTATAAAAGCAAGTTTTATTGACGATCTCCTTCAGAGTCAATTATGACCTATTAATAAATGTGGCATGAGACCTCTTTTATTCAATAGCTTCAATCTTTATATCCTTTTCAAATCTGTTGGATATTTGTTTTTATACTGACTATAGTTATCACACATACAAATATTCAGTGTTTATTGACTATACGTATCTTTCCAAATTTCAGGAAAATATCTTTGTGTAGCCTTACAAATGAGTAGTTAGTTCACACTAACAAGAGCAATAAGTGTTAGAATTAATCTGCCATCTAAACATAGTGATGGTCAAGCCTATATTTATGAGACTGAATCATTTCATTAGGAACCAGTGACATCACAGAGGTACTTCATAGACAGATATTCATGGCATATTTTAGGGGAATTTGTTCTTCGCAAAAGGACTTGAATTTTGAAACATTGATCAGATCTCATGTCATAATTTTAATGGGATGCATTGTGTTCCTTCCATAAACTATTATTATTATTATTATTATTATTATTAAAAGAGATGAGAACATATTTTATTAATAAGAATAAAAATAGACCGGTTGGCTCAATACCTTAAACAGTTGGAGATATCCTCATCTCTGTTTAGCAGGATCATTGCTTTTTACTCTTCATGCTTCCTGGGGAATAACATTTATGAGCTTGAAAAATATTGTAATTGTATTATGACGTATATTAATAAAAACATCTCTTTTCAAATGGACATCGATTGGCCTGACATTTCATCATATTCATAAAACAAAGTTTGTCTTACTCAGATGTCCAAATGGATCACAGTTTGCAAAATATAAATATGGGTTTGCCTCTTGTTCCCATTTCATCAATGATTATTATGATTATTATTATTATTATTATTATTATATGTTTACTTGTAGGCCGTAATACTGCAGTGGTGGACAGTAGGGAAAACAGAGTGAACGGAACACATGACACAAGGACGTACAAAGTAGACAAGTAGTAGTAGACAACATGAAGCTATCTCTTTTCGCAGAATTTTAAGTCAGCCACCATAAAACTATAATATATTGTACATGACACATAACCTTTTAGTACAAATGGCAGATTCAGCATATTCAGCAATTCATTACCCATATTTCTTTACATAATTCAAATAAATCTCTTAACATGACTTTTAATAGATATTACAGGGTGTGTTTCTATAATTCTGAAAACATGTAATTTTCTGTTCCATCCACACATCACAAGAGACTCTGATCTGTCCACTGACAAGTGAGGTTAGCCATTCATTGGAATTAAGATATTCTGTCTATATAGTCAATATCAAGCCTGATCAGGTTACTAGCTGAAAATTGAGTTCTTTATTCAAAACTAGCTCCAATATCTCTCACTAAACGTCATGTGATGTAATTCATACATGGAAATACATTTAATATCAAAATATAAAACTTATTACATTTCTTAATATAAAACCATATTAGCTCATTGTCCATCACTTGCGAGAGCTTATAACCTTGTGAAGAGGGGTCAAAGCTGAGACAGAATGAGGAGGGAATTCTAGGCTAGGAATTGGAGCAGTAGTGATCAGTTTGAGTGGTGTCAGGAGCAAGAGCAAGCAGTGCTCAGAGTGAGTGGTGTCAGATGGGAGTGTGATAAAAGATGGTTTTTGAGGAAGCTTCTGAAGCTTTGAAGATTGTGGAAATTTGGTTGATTGTACGGAATTCCATATTGTCATCTTTGAGGTGGAAGTGAGAGGGTGTGAGAAGTGGTTATGAGAGAGGAGCTAAGACACAGATCAGAAGCAGATGTAAGAGGTAGAGAGGGAAGTATAAAGAGATAAGGTCAGAGATGTAAAGGGGGAGCAGTAGTTGAGGTCTTTATATGTAATGGTGAGGATAGTGAGTTAGTCCTTCGTTTTGATTTTCAAGACTATAGAGGTTATTTGCTTTGGAAGACAATGTAAAACAGGCTTTGATATTTGCATCCCCACACTGCCAGCACCTGAACATGCTAAGCCATTCATAAACATGCAAATGTAGGTGCTTAACATAACAAAATAACATTTCCAACTTTGTAAATGATGTTATCTGTTTTGTAACATGAAATTAAACCACATGTTACCACAACATTGTATTCACATTTGTAAAATAGGCAACTTTCTGTTTTAAAAGCAGGCTGTTTTTATAGAGAGGGCGAGACAGCAAAATTAAGTATTAAGTATGTTTTTTCTTTTTTGAGAATCCCTATTCATTTTTTTCCAATATCTCATACAGGCGCTGGACATAAATGTGGCCAGACAAACATAAGCAAAGAGTAACTAGTCAGCAAATTAGATATGGTGTTGGCCGGGGGGAAGTGTATATGCAGCACTAGCATCTGGTGCAGTTGCTGTCTGACATGTTGTAACAGCACCTCTTTTGTACTGCAATGAGCACAACCTGTGTAAAGGCAAAGTAGTAAGTGTGGTCCTGAGATGATCAAAAGGATAAAGATGCAGGACACAAGTAGAAGCCTCTTCTACATTGAGAAGCTAACAGAAAGTAATTTAAAAAATAAAGCATGAAAAAATGTTGTATTTCATTTTTAATGCACTCACTTATTTATTTGGGAGATAAAACCAGGGCTCTAATTTGCCCAACCTTAGCATATGTATGTATGTATGTATATATATATATATATATATATATATATATATATATATATATATCTCTTGCTCTGATTTTATTATTTTGCAAAGTTTAGTGTCATCAGCAAAAATGGAAATTTTGCTCTCTAAACCATCACCAAGGTCATTAATAAATATATTAAAAAGTAGTGACCCCAGCGTAGAACCTTGAGGTACACCACTTAAAACTTTTAACCAATTACAAAATGTTCCATTTATCACAACTCTCTGTTCCCTATTCTCCAACCAGTTTTCGATGTACAAATGTTGTTTCCTAGGCCAAATTTGCTTATTTTGGAAACCAACCTCTTGTGTGGCACTGTTTTAAAGGTTTTTGCAAAATCTAAGTAGAGCACATCTACTATGCTGCCCTGGTCTAAGTTCCCACTAACTTCCTCATAGAAACTAATTAGATTAGTTTGACATGACGTATCCCTCACAAATCCATTCTGATTCCCACTAATAATCCTATAGCACACCAAGTAATCCTGAATACTATCTCTTAATATACATTCCAGTAGTTTACCCACTGTTGATGTCAGGCTTACAGGTCTATAATTTCCTTTTTAAACAATGGCACCACATCTGCTATTCGCCAATCTCTTGGTATTGAGTTAGATGAGATCGAATCTATGAATATTAAGCTATTTCTGAGTTTAGCTCCTTAAGAATCCATAGGTGTATGTCATCTGGACCTGGAGCATTATTTATCTTAATTTTATTTTGTTGTCTTTGGACTTCTTCCTTTGTCAGCCAAGTATTAATTAATGATATGGTTGCATTTCCATTTCTATGTATTATTACTACCATTTGTTCCTCTCTAGTAAATACTGAAGAAAATAAAGTATTTAATACATCTGCTTTTTTAATCCACCCATCTTACTTCTTAGGGGTCCTATATTGTTTTCTTAATCCTTTTGCCATTTACATACTTAAAAACTTTTTGGGGTTTGCCTTACTTTCTTTTGCAACTTGCTTTTCTTTTTCTAATTTAGCCAATCTGATTCCCTTTTGGCATAATTTATTACATTCCTTGTAGATACGGAAGGATTCCTCAGTCTCTTCAGACTTAAACAATATAAATACACACTTCTTCCTTTCCATTTCTTCCCTTAACTTTTTATTTAGCCATATTGGTTTAGGCTTAATTCTTTTACATTTGTTCTCCATAGAAATTAACTTATACTTGGATTTTTCCAACAACATTTTAAAGACACCTACTTATTTTCTGTATTTTTACCTTCACAAACTATGTCCCAGTCTATGCACTTTATAGACTCATTTAGATTATTAAAATTTGCCTTTCTAAAGATTAAAGTCCTAGTTGTTCCCTTATACTGTTGCTTATGGGCATTAATTTCAAATGAGACCATATTATGATCACTGTTTCCCCAGTGCTCCCTTACTTGAATATTTGATATTATGTCTACATTATTTATTATAACTAGGTCCAGTATATTCCGATTTCTAGTTGGTTCCTTTACCTTATGGGACATGTAATGATCTTTTAGTGTGCTCAGAAACCTGTTGCCCCTGGCTGTGCCACAAGTCTCAGTTCTCCAATCAATGTACGGATAATTAAAATGCCCTCTAATTGTAACTCGACCTGTTGTGTAGCCTTTTCAATTTGCTGTAGAAGTTGGGCTCCACAATCACAGTAATATCTGGTGGTTTATATACATGCTTCACTTTATCTGAATTAAAAGCAGCGATAGTCTCCTCCCCATTGGGTAAAATCTCAGGCCCAGATGAATTGTCCATAGTGTATTATAAATCATTTGAGTCAAAATTAAACCTCCTACTTCTTAGGGCCTTTAGCGAGATTTCAGCTGGGCGAGCATCTCACAGCAGTCGCTCAAAGCATATATTATGGTCATTCCAAAAGAGGGGAAACACCTGTCTCAGTGCTCCAGCTATTGACCAATTTGCCTGTTGAATGTTGTCTTGTTGTTTGCAAAAATGATTGCCAACTTTCTCAAACTCCTCTTGTCCTCAATAATCCATAGCGATCAGGTTGGTTTTGTTCCGGAACTTGACTTGATACACTCTGCCAGTAAATCAGCCACTCCCGCCTTACTTTTATCAATGGATACCGAGAAGGCATTAAACAGGGTAGATTGTTTGTTTCTCTAAGGTGTGCTGGAGCATTTGGGATTGGGTCCTAACTGCATGCTTAGAATCCTCTCCTTATATAGTAATCCCCCAGCTAGAATTAATTCAATGGCTCCCTCTCAGATTTTGTCCTCTGTATGGAGGCCATGGAAAACTTGATAAGAAATAACTGTCAGGATTCCCAATATAAAAACCACCGACAAAATGCAAGTGGAACAAAATAGTTTTTATTAAAAACGGGTCATAAAGGTAAGTAATGCAATAAATGGTAAGGTATGAAAAAGTCAGCAGAGTATCAGCAGAGTTATAACAAGAAGATGATACACAGGGTGCAATAGTCTGCGGACCGATACACAGGAGATACTGGAGACAGGATGCAATGGTCTACAAGGTGTTCCCACTAGACAGTGGAGATGACACACAGGATGAAATAGTCTGTAGGTGCTGTCATAACAATGCCCAGTCAGGGGTCACAGCAAGAGATGCCAGAATAAAGGGATGACCAGAGGTCAAAACTAGAAAGTCCAGCAAGGAAACTCACAGGAGAACCAGCAGAGGTCAAGGCAACAGATGAACTGGCAAGGATTGCTCGGGGAAAACTTGAACTCTTCTGTCTCAGATAGTCCTCAGCCATATTGAACTGTTCCTTTAGGTCCAGGCTTCTGGTTGCTAAACCTAATGCAATTGATTATCTCCCATTATTACACATTTAAATAATGCTGCCAAGGAAGTAATTCTTGTTCATTGGAGGTCCCCTTCTCCCCCTACCCTGACGAAGTGGATGGCCAAAATAGATTATTACATGACCATGGATCAAATTCCTTTGTCCAGTTTGGACCATTTCACAGCAATCTGGCTTAGGTGGTTGAGATGTAAAAATTCTCCTGAGTACCATTCCCTACTAGAGTGGTGAGGACATTCTGTGATCATGATAGGACTAGATTGGGACAACATTCTAGTTGGCTGACGGCCTAGGGTAGTTATGGCTCATTACACTAATAGTTTTCATAATTCTGCATACACAAAGATCTTTTCTGCATATAACCCTGTAGACACCACCCCATCTCCTCCCTATCATTCAACCCCACTTTTCTACCTCTCCCAACTGTTTGATTCCTGAAAATATATGAAGATTATGCTTTTGTTTTTTATTGCCATTGGTTACAATGTTTGTACACACATATATTTGTACTTTTGTATGAGTTTCAATAAAAAAAAATGTAAACACACACAAAAAAAGTGCCTTACACTAATGTTTAGTTAATTGAGAAAGTTACACTTATTCCAACTTTTGACAGTCTGAAAATCAATAGTATTTTGTTTCATGTCTGATGGCTAAGTTCTGTCTCTTGATAAATCATTCACCATCTTCACTTACTGTGAACTTATCTATTCTCCTCACTAGGTTACTAACGTAAATATTTTTCAGCAAGACAATATTTTCTTCAAAACTCATTTATGAAAAATACCTTATTAAATTGACATTCACTTTAATTAAAGGATAGAGCTCTAAATTGTTTGGGGAGTAGTTTAAACCCTTTGTGCAAGTCATTGATATTAAACGGATTACATTTTCCAGGTAGGGCCAGTTACAAAGCACTTACTCCATTAATTTGTTATTTTATTTTTATATTTATTTTGTAGATTTTATGTTTTAATGTTGACACAAACTGTAGTAATGTTCATAGCTGGATCCTGGATTTTTGGGCTCTATGTACACAGAAGCGTAACACATCTGCAAATTACGAATTTTGTTTAGTAAATTAGCTACATCCACTGGTACATTAGTACTAAATTAGCAAAATCATTTGATCATATTATTTGCTTTATTTCAAAACATGGGGTTTCAACTGAAAACACAATTTTCTTATGATATTACTTTTGTTCAAACTGTGAATCATTAACCATCCTTCCAGAAGCTACAGAAGCAGTAATGATCAGGGTTCTAGAACCTTCCAAATAGTAGTGACAGAAGCATGGCATATGTTTGCTACAGAATTCACAATAGAAGAGGGGTTTTTTTCTGAGCATGCGCCGGTCCATTGCATGCGCAGTCAAGCTTTGTAACTTGTCCTGAGCTATGCCCAAATCTGTTTCATTACTCGGATCTTTGTCAGGTCAATGGCAGAGTTTGCAAGTTTAAATAATTCACTTTTTGCTTATTCCACCACCATAAGTAATCCTCTACATCAATGAGTACTCAATGTCTGTGCACTAATGAGAATGTGGTGGGAGCAGCTGTCTCCACCAATCACAACTATAGAAAACCATTCATGTTGTAAACAAACAGGATTTTAGTAAAAGAACGGGTCAGTAAAAAGAACTATTAGTACAGATATAGGGGCTGATGCAGAGTTGGACGCAAAATGGGAGCAATTTAGTCTTAACAAAAAGAGCATGGAAACCAAGCATATTTTCACCCATTTGTAGAGTCAAGCAAATCTCAAGATGTGTCTGCCTCTGCATTAGCAGCATATGTGCTAGGTTTATAATAAGTCATCATTGTCATTATGTGTTTTCTCCTAAAAGGCATATATGCATGTTTCTGCAGTGTGCACGAGCCACATTGAGAGAATACGCCTTTAGCGTATTCAGCATGCACTTGCATGCCCCTTTCCTCCTCCATTCCCCTCCATAGGCGCCAGTCAGCATCAATGCCAGGTTCATGCAAGCCTGCATAGGAACATATGCATGCGCCCACTTTTGCAGCATGTGCTGAGTGATTTCACACAAGATACAATATGCAATCTTGCTTACGTCCCACTCCCCATAATGTTCACATGGACTCTTGAGATAAGTAATGTTATTTCTTAGCAAGAATAATCGTAACAGCAGAATGTGTCTCTTTTTTTGGAACAAAAAACACATTCGCCCATAGTTAGACATCTTAGAAATTCAAAAATAAAGAAATGACATAAGATTTAAGCTTCATTTCATGCCAGACCGAGGTGCTTAAAAGCCTTGAAAGCTTGCAATGAATTCCACTAGTCATTTATTAAAAGCTTTAAAATTTGATTGCATTTGTTATTTTGATAGAATCGTCTATTCTTCTGCTAACATAGTATCAATTTTTACTTGAGTCACAATGGAAGATGTCGCTATGTACCGATGAGACTTTCACACATGTACGGCAACTTCTTGCAAAAGGGAACATTTTGGGCCTGATTCATTAAGGAAAGTAAAGCAAAAAAATGAGTAACTTTGCACCTGGGCAAAACCATGTTTAATTGGAGGGGGTGCTAAATTTAAACTGTGGGGTCAGATTTACAGTTGGAGAAGGGCATGTCCTAGGTCAACTTTAAATTTCAATGTAAAAATAAAGCTATCAAGTATTTGTGTGCTACATGAAAAAACAGCCAGTATTTAACTTATGTACAAAATAATAAACGTATATGCATCCCTTGCATTGTAGGATGGCTTTTGTCAAGGAGAAAACTTACTGATTTTTTTGCCTTACTATCCTTAATGAATCAGGCCCATTATCTCTAAAGAATTCACCTGTTTGGAGCACATACTCTATAATACTTGGTTTGGGGCTCATCTGTGCTCCAGAATCTCTGAGGTTGCACAAGCACTGATACAATAAGAGACAGACATAAAAATAAGTTAATTCTTTACATTCCTATCCAACAAGACATGCTGCAGAGAATATCAAACAGGGCCTACATTTTTTAATAACAATTACAAGGACATCTGGGGAGGAATGAACCCAAGCACTATAAAGACTTAGAATGTAAGCAGAGGAAGAAACACAGAATCCACTGCATCCTGAAAAAAAGGCAGATATGTGCCTTGATGAAACAGGCCCATTATGTTATAAACATGTCCTGCTGTACTCCCAATAAAAAAGAAACTGGCATATTTGTCTAAAGAAATCACATACTGTCCCACAAACTCTCTGGGTGCTGTTGTCAGGATGATTACCTGAAACTACATAACAGAAGCAAATAGGCACTCCACATATCTACTAGACAAGCTGCTCAACACAGGCACAAAGTTTTACAAAGTTTTCTGAAGTAGGAAGTCTCTATTGCATTCACATCGGATGTGGACACTTCTCAAGCAGAGAGAAGGGTCTCCTTGTGCAGACAAGTACAAGCTATTTAAAATGCTTAGAGGCTGATATCCTTTTTTTTTTTTTTTTGAAAGCCTGGGAACGTGTTAAAAAAAATCCAAAAGTGCCCAAAAAAGGTGTAAAACCATAAAAAAGTAGGCTAAGGGATGCGAAACTTGGCCCTTCCTTTAAAAAGAAAGGGCCCTGGTCCCCGACCCCGGGAACCAAAGGGTCCCTTAGGGGGCAAGGGTCTTCAGAGCCCCTTTTCCGCAAGGCTAGAGGGGTCCCTTTAGCCCCTGGGATCCACCGAAGCTTCACCCAGGGCTCAACAACTAGTCCTCCCCCTAAGGGGAGGACCTTCGAGGGGTTTCAGGGGGACAGGAGCCTCAGGACCGCACAGCCAGCCCTAGATCTTCCGGTGACAGAAGCCCAAAAGGGCCTACCCGCAGCCAAAAAAATCCAAGAAACGTGAAAACATAAAAGTGAAAGTGACAAACGTGGAGAAAAAATAAATAGTGCTGAGTGGATACGGCCCCAGCCTAATGGCTGGGCTTGGTATAAATATTTTCTCGCCCAGCCATAAGGCCAGGGCAAAGAATGTAGCGAGTGCTAAATGAAAGTGGTCAAAAGTGCATGGGTGCCAACATAATCACGTGATATCTATATTAAGATCTCTTGACCCGTGATTTATGGCACCCCCGGGGTCGCTACTCCTGGAGGCACATCTGTCCCAGGCTTTCAAAGCGGCCTACCTGGCCCCTGGCCGGAGGACCAAGTACAGCTCTGCCACAACTGCACTTGATCTTAGCCAAAAAGCCGATATCCTTACTTCACTTAACCTCTTATCAACCTTTAACCACTTAAATTAAATGACACAAGACGTAAGTGTGGCAAATCAAAGAACTTTTATTTAAATGGTGGTGGAGAAAATAGCAGTGCCCGACTTCCACAGGGCAACCAGGAAGTCCCCACATCAACCAACGGACAACTGCAAAAAATGGGGACATTAACCCTGGGCAAACATATCTACCTCCAGGACACCTGTCCTGGGCACTACTGAACCACAGCCCTTTTGGGTTAAAGGAACGTACCCACAAGTCTACCCATCGGGGTGGTACTTGGACTGAGACTATAAACAACTGCTCTGAGAGAGGCGGGATCCGTGTGCCCATTTCTGTACTGTGTGCCCGACCATTGGGCATCGCTTCCACTGCGTTTTCCGGCCACTCTCCATCCACTATTTCCACTGGCACTGCCCTGAATGCCAGGCATAGTATATCAATCCCGGAACAGCTTGCCTCTGACTGCAGACATGAATGTAACAACCAGGGAAGGTGGATGGGCACCACCAGGAACGTAAGAGACTGATTCTATCTCCGCCCATCCTATTTAAAGACTATCTCCCCTCTCCTGTGACATCAGATGGGCGTACCCCTCCAGTTAATCTTTTGACCCTGAGAACTAACTAAAGCCTAGTGACACAGCCTCAAAATTGTATTATCCTTAATGCTTGTCTCAGCCCGCAGTTCTTAATACCATTTAGCACCATGTAATCATCTTTACTCTTATTTACAGTTTCCTAATATGGCAAAAAAAAGTTTCTAATTCATATTGGAAACAGCATAGGTAAACATTGTTTAAAGCATAAGTGGTGGCATCGTAAATCTCATTTCACATTTCTTAAACCTAAAGGGATAAAAACTACATGCTCCACGGTAGCGTGACACTTGGGCTTCTGCATAACCTGCAATTTCTACAATTTGTACATTGACTATTCATTTACTTTGACTTTTGCACAGCCTGCATTACAGTTTCTACCATGTGCACATCTGAGTTTATAATGTAATGTGTTTATAATAACATCATTGTGTTCTTTCTCTAGTCACTGACTCTCTCCACCCTGACACTCACCCATGTGTAGTTTTACAATAAAATCATCACAGTTAACCCATTAACTGACTTGTGAAGTGTTTGTACACACAAGCGCATGGTGTCAGCTCTTTAGAGTGTGTCAAGTTTGGGATCCAATATGAAATCTCCTTCTAGGATGATAGCTCCAACAATGATTAAAAAGTTGATAAAAAATGTAGTGAAAAATGTGGCATGTTGGGAAATTGGGGCATAAATTAAGGCTGTGGTCAGAGTTAGTTGGTGATATCTGCCAGTTACAAATAGGAATATTCCATCCGGGTCTGAAAATATTTTCAATTGAGAAAAATGGTTACTATTTTGAATTAGGATGACAGAACCCTTAGATTTACAAAAAGGTTTGGGAAATCTACTTTTCATTAAATGTTGGATGTGGACTCACAAAACGAGTCTCCAGTAGGCAGACTACAGTATGTTAACCAGAAAAAGTTATCCGTCAAAAGAATAGGGACACTATGAATAAATAATGGTTTCAACTCGTCCAACAACACAGAATGGAATGGGGCCAGGGAAAGAGGGAAAGAGGAATCAGTAGTAAAAGGGATGGGGATGAATAACCTAAGTACATATGAATATTTAGATGCTTGGCAGCATATAGATAACACAATAACACAATAAACAAATAAATAATTATGTATAGGAATTTCATTGTGCAGGTGATACGTAGCTGGCCAAGGGAAGCATCCAAGTAGAGGGGAGAAAAATGTGTCGTACCCAGACCTAGGATAAAACTGGGGAGAAAAACTAGATTAACAGATAACACCCAGGGATGTATCCTATTTAGGAAGATATTAAAAGGGAATTTTGGTAGGAAGTAAATATGACAAAACCAGATTAAAACATTCAAGGGAGTGAGTCAGCTACTTTAAATTAGGAGCACTTGAATACATGAAGATAGAGCTCTGTGTGCCTTGAAGGAACTGAATTAGTTCAGCAGAATTCTGCAGAAGGAGATCATTTCTATGAGATGCTTAGTAGTAAGCATAGTGGAAAGCTTGCTAAGAGACACAATGATGATATCTATAGCTGTTCAAATTAACTATCATTAAAAAATAAGAATGTTTTACCCAGGTGATTAGAAGCTAAAGGCCCTTCTTCCAGATAAGGGAGTAACAGACTTGCAGTTTGCGACAGACTTAGCGAATCCATGCCAAGATAAGGAAATCTCTGCCCTGCTCAGGGGTTTTAGCAGTAAGGGTTCTTCCGTCTCTGGAAACTTGAAAGTGAATAAAGAAGCTCTACTTGCATTTCACATTCTGATTTTGCTGCCTTTTTTATATTTATCATCACTTATCGCTTCTTAGGAGTAGGCGCTAACTCAGAGAACAGTTGCAGATTCTCAACCTGAAAATATGGTTAGATGTTTTATTGTAGACAGTCACTATGATATCTCTTTCACTGAGTAATAATGTAACCTTACAATAATGTCACGTGGTGGATGACCTTTTCTCATTTGGGGGGGGGAGCCCTATGTGCTCAGTCTAATAATAGATCATCTGTCTTAGTATCTGGAAGTAGCTGCTGGAACAATGACATGAAATATGCCAGGAACACAACAGTTTCAACCAAACCCAGGATCAGTGTAATTCTTACATTGCTACGCTTTGTACCGTCCTCAAGATCTGCAAGCTTGTTTGTTACTCTGTCCCTATCTGTTGTGAGAAAGGCCTTGATCCATGCCAATTTTTAAATGAGACCTTTTGTCACATTTGGCTTCGATAGTGTCAGTTCTCCCACCCAGGGAGGTTAGCTCAGACTTGCAGAATGTTGCTTGGAACATAGCTGAGATGCCATAAACAAAAAATGTCATCAATGACTTTACACTAGAAAGCAAGAGTTCATCTGCTGGGAGGTCTGGGCTAGATGAGCAACTAGAAGGCCCTTTGATGTATCAAGTACGACATCTTGCTGTTCTGTTTTCTCAGGGAATTTGGAAATATCACCTTGAATTGATTTCATGATGGTGTAGTAAGGTAAATTTAGCTTGGATATGTGCCTGGAAGAGGGTCCACTGAGACTAGATTACATATATTAATAATCATCAGTTGTGCCATTTCTGCTAAGCACCCAAGAACACAAAGATCCCAAAAAGAGGGGAGGAAATATTATTAGAGTGTATATATAAGGTGTTATTAAATCTGTAGAGAGTGTGAGCTAACCCAGTTTCAGAGGATCAAGTTAACGAGAAAGATGTGAGGGGGTTTAAAGCCTAAGAAAGTGGCTAATGGATAACAGTATCAATCAAATATAAGAAAAATATTAAGACAGTAGCTAATTCTTGCAAAGTTACGTAGCAAAAACTTGAAAAAACTCGGATCAGTCTGATCAATCTGTGGTAAGATGGACGAGAAGAACTGAAATCATTTGATCTTAAAAAGGGGGGGAAGAAGCAAAATAGAAGGAAGGAATAGGAACAGGAGTAGAGATAATGGTAGAAGGAGAGAGAGCAAATATACAATCATGAGTATATTCTGCAGGAACACATTGGATTTGGGTCTGTTGAGACTCTGATCAGCTTGAGGCAGAGTGGGGAGGGGGGGAACATAAGAGGTGGGTGAGGCTAAAGGTGCTAGGAGAAATTAGAAAGAGTAGAGGGAATAGGTATGTTAAGGAAGCACTGAGGCAGGCTGCATCAGTTACTGAGAGGCTTGTTCTTTCTCCTAATGCAGTGCTTTAGGTCAAATCAGTCCTTTAAGGGTCTGTGTTATGAGACCCATCTCACTATCCTCAGAGTAAAGTTGATTCTGTCACAATAATAGGATGAAACAAACACCACAATGTTCACTAATATAGGTGGATGATGATTTAGTAATTGTTCTATCATTTAGAATTACTTTTTTAGTCAAAATAATATTTTTGTAGAACTGATCTCAGGAGCTCAAATAAACATATTTTTACTTCAGTTCGGCTCAAAATAAACCTCTGTTTAATATAACAAGAATAATCCTTTTCTTCCATACATTTAAAATGATTTTATTTATGATTTTTGTTTTTTCTCACTACACTATGTTAATCTACAGCATTATTACCAGAATTATGACTCTGCTCTAACTACTATTGAGTAAGTGAGAGCTGGGGCCGCAGGTGGAGGTCAGTATCACATGAACGGAGCTGCTTCCTCATTATGTGACCACACACTGCAGGAAAAAGTGGGATAGCATATAGGAGGGCAGTTCAGTTAGCATCACATGATCTCCCTCCTTCCTCTGTGGGAAATCTGTGATTCCCGCTCCTGACCTACAAGGTAAGCACACTTTTTGGACAGGGTGGTATGAGGTATGATGTGTTACTATGTAATTAGTTGTAAATTAAAGCACATTAGTTAAATACATGTAGGGGTCTGAGTGGCATGGGGATTTGATTGACATGTGGGGAAGTTTGCAGTGAGTTATGATGTACACGTGGGATCTAAGGGTATGTGGGACATTTTGTAACAAGTGAAGGTCTTTTTTGCATTGTATTAAAAATAATAGGTGATTGCTAGAAAGAAGACAGAGGAACACAAATGAAAAATAAGAAGGAAAAAGAAGACAAGGAGGAAGACAAAAGCAGAAGAAGTAGAATAATTTTCACATTGTTAGCAGTATTATGTGTATTCTCTTCATCTTGCATTTTCGCTGTCCATGGTACTGACAAGAAGAAAAATGTAAGACAAACTGATCCCACTGAGTGAAGTGTTACTTTGTTGTGTAAAAAGTCATGCAATTACTTTAAATAATACAGAGAAAATCTCAATATTCTCCTAATATATTGAAAATTCCTCCTACTCACATCTTAATTAGCACATAGAAACCTGTGAAAATGTTAACAAGTTCTGTTCAAGTTGTGACAAATACAAAACTTCCATTGTTAGAGCAAAAGCTGAGAACTAACGACTGCTGAGGAAATCCTTCTCTTTCCATGTCTCACTTTACCTACCATAAGCTGTGTCAAATCATGCACTGCTATATAATACATAGTTACTTCATGTATCACATATTTGGTTCATGTATGTAGCTTGAGAAATAAAAGCAAATTTTGAAAGTATATATGGATTTTCTTTCGTATTTTATATATCACAATAATCACATAAAATAGCTAGTAATAGAAAAAAATATCCACCCTTTAAAAATTAATGCTCCAGCATACCGATGGGACTGATGACTGATCATGGTAAAACTAAAAATGTTACCCACTTTTCTTTAAACTACCATAATACAAAACAAGACATTATTGACATTATAATGAGGATGCCATTAAGTTTTATATCCATTAATTAACTTTTAATGTTCATTTGTTAATAGAAAATACCTTCAAATAGTGTGGTAAAACAGGTGGATACTGTATACCCCACCACTGTTCATTATAACTGTCTATTTGGGTTTTTGCAACATCAAAGCCTCAGAAAACAGAGCAATATTTTTTCACCTTGTCTGAGGGATTCATTATTTGCATTTCGATTCCAGACATTATTATCTTGTCTGAGACATATAACATTCACTGACTTCAAATGTAGAAGTGAAATACAGTTGTGTTTCAGAAAGACGCACACTGCAAATTAAACTAATGGAACACAGTCAACAGCTGTATGTTTTCTTCTTATTCCTAATTCCCAAATATATTCCAGACTCTGAACATTGTCACGAGATCGGGTTACAGACACCGTCTCCTGGGCAGCCAGAAAAAGTCACAGCAGTCCAATATTATGGTACAACTAGCCTCAGTTTTATTAAAGAGGAAAAACAAAATAAAATAACAAAATAAATAATGGCTTGCTTCTGTCTGGCTATAACTAATATATCTGACAATCCCTCCCTAAGTGGGATAAGGACCTAATGTCCAGCTCACAAACAAAGCAGTTGTCAAATTTAGTTCACTTATGAACAAATAATAATTTTCTCTCTCTATGGAGGATTCCAGGGTCTTTTCCCAGGTAATGAGAGAGAACAACTGAGCAAACTGACACCGTTTTATACTACACGTTGTAGGTTTAACTGTTAATTAGCTTGTTGTCTGACTAGCTGGTAAGAAGACTGAAACAGGCTTAATGAATGGAAACCCTTCCTCTCTCTCCATTCACTTTAGGGAATCCTTGATCCAGCTTTTACTTGAGGCAGAAGCTTTTGGAAAATGATCTTTCCAATGCCAACAATTTTCCTTGGAGTTTAAACCGCATAGTTCAGAAACCTGGGACTTAAAGTCTATCAAATATAAGATTTTGCCAGCATTCCTATCACAACATATATAAATAATACTGTACATTGTATGGGAATTTCTAAATATTACATCTAAAGCACCGTAAGTTGACATGATGGGTGGGTTAAGTCACATCAGCGCTCATAAAAAAATACTTGACCTCTTTTCACCAATAATTTATAAATGTCCTTTCTGAAGATGCCATATAGGCTTTCGTTAAAGATGGCAGACATATGCTCATGAGCACATCACCATCCTTAGACTCCCACTGTCAATGGCAGTGTAGAGGTCAAGAGGTGATAGGTCTGGTTTAAAGAGAAACGGATGACTGTAGGGATCCATTTCTAAAGTTACTACTGAAGACTTAGCCTCTTTTTTAAGATCCAAACTTTTGCATGTAAAGTTCACAATTGTTATTATGAAGCTCCTGGTGCCCAAAATGATATTTGACCTGTGATACTTGAAATGCCTTGATTGTCAATATATATAGTGTCTAACTAAAGCATATTAATCCTTGTGATTGCCTGTGGGGCCCAGCTACAAAAGGGCCCTGTAAATTTACCTTAAAGTGTAAACTTAATATGGCTTCATAGCAAATCTATCCATTCATTTACATCGGATAAAATTGGATTATATGAAAATAAAATGACTGTATATGTAATTCAGGCTAATGTGTCAGATTTCTGTTATTACAACCTGTCTATTGAGACTGATTGGGATGGAGCAGTTATTGTTGTAAATATAACTTTATGGTGGTGTATAGAGGGCTCCATCACAATTTTGCTATGACATTTGTAGTTATGCCTCTGAAAAGGGTAAATATATACTTAAAATGGTATTGATGCATATCTAGAGCCAAATTCATTGAGGAATGTAAGTTCACTTACATTGCATATTTTGCATATTTTCGCTCTGCACATGCAGGAAACCGAGACTGAAGTCATAAAATGCAAATCATGTTCGCACATAAATAACACTTCTGACTGCCTAGGACTTGAATCGTGGAGCGGAGCGGGTAAGGGGAGGACTAACGTAGGTAGTGTACAATAAGTGTATACTGAAGTGAGCTTTTCAAGCTTTGGGCCTTTTACGGTACATGTTTTTCATCTGTATCATTTGCACCAGCTACAGTGACGGTGTAAGTGTCGATTGATAGTGATGACGGACATGTTTGCATGCACAACATGTGTTTGCAATTAGGAGCATATGTAAAAAGACACTTTATATACAGTACACAATGAGAACATCTTTATCATCATCATCATCATCATCATTTATTTATATAGCGCCACTAATTCCGCAGCGCTGTACAGAGAACTCATTCACATCAGTCCCTGCCCCATTGGAGCTTACAGTCTAAATTCCCTAATATATACACACACTCACACAAAGACAGACAGAGAGGGAGACAGACAGAGACTAGGGTCAATTTTTGATTGCAGCCAATTAACCTACCAGTATGTTTTTGGAGTGTGGGAGGAAACCGGAGCACCCGGAGGAAACCCACGCAAACACAGGGAGAACATACAAACTCCACACAGATAAGGCCATGGTCGGGAATCGAACTCATGACCCCAGTGCTGTGAGGCAGATGTGCTAACCACTAGGCCACTGTGCTGTATTTGGTGGGAAAAAAGTTTGTATTTTTTCCAATGTCTTTTTTTAATGATTATATTATTAACAGATGACAATAATTGACAATTTTTTTATTTTCTGTGCATTCTATTGGGAGTTTATATTGCACATATGTATTGTTCCTATCCTGCAGTGTGTCTGTCTCAATACTGCAAGTGCTGTATATGCAGAGCATACCTACACCCATATTCAAGAAGATACGTTTCTTCAGATCCACTTGTAGTTGAATACGGACATGCGTGTGCCCGAATTAGGTACACTTTAAAAAAAAAAAGTTTGTTTTGTGTGCTATAATGAATGAGGTCCCTGGTGTGTATGTTACCGATTAATTTGTAGAAAGTGGTGTTTATGCTCATTAATGACATCCTGCCTCACGTCTAACCACAGTAAATGTTATTAGTTTACATATATGATTGCAGTATGGTTAGTTGCAAACATGCTTGAGGCAAGAAACAAATAGCACTTGATAGATTTTCTTGGTCAGGGATTTCATACAGTACAGCATTTGATAGATGGAGGGCACAAGAGTTGACAAGTTGTAATATAGGGTGACAAGAGGCTCATCCATTGCAAATCTCAAAGAGTACTAAGAAATATGCTATAAATAAACTAAAGCAAAAATAAATGAATTTCCTAGGAAATAACTTCATGAAATGAAATTTTAAATGTCATGTCTTCTCAATTAGTACACAAAACACATCCCCCATTGATACTAAGGTTATCTGCAGCTATTTCTATTTTTTTCTGCTGCTTTACAGTTGAAAAACAGCAAATATTAGATCTGTGTAGCATGAAAGGTTCCCATACATGTTGCAAGTTAATGCTAATTAGGCAACTTTAAAGACACATTTAAAAAATAAAAAACACAAATCCTGATCAGATGTCAATTGGGACAGACGGTGAGTTCAGATGAAGACCATGTCTGATCATGTTTGAGGTCTTAGACTGACTGTATTTATTTTGTCCTGTCCCAACCAAGCACTGAACAGTCACCTTTTTGGATTTGGCCAAACATGTATATACAAATATGAAAGAAAGTCTGTAGCTCAGTGTACATGGGCACCTGAAGAGTTAACCGTTTTCCGATGAGCTGTAACAATACAGTAAAAATGCAGTAGTCCAGGTTATACTGTACTCAACAGAAATGAAGAGGTGATATTCAGATTACTATCTTGAACTGAATTTATACATGTGAGATGAAATCTCCAACAGAAAAGTATATAGGTTAGAAACAATTTAACCATATATTTATTATTCCACTAGAAGGCAGAAAAGTTCATAACAATAAATTGCAAATCATCTTATTACAAATTAAGAACATACATAAAAAGATATATGGACTACCACTAATGGTTCTCATTTGAAATAACAGCAGTTCATCTCTGATAATAAACACAGAGTAGATAATTGTAGCTGTGTGGAATTACTGTATCTGCATAATCATTTGTAGGTATCAAAATCTGCATTGTAACACATTTTCTGACTCACTGGATATATGCACTATTTGCATTATTTCTTTATATGATGGAATAGATTTCAACACCAATAATAAACTATGATAAGCAATGGTTAGCTTAATGGTAATGATTTGATTAATGTTTAACATCTGTGAAGAAAAATAAGAGCAAGAACTTACACTTGTACAATTATGCTTTGATATTGTCGTATTGAACACATAAACAACAATTATAGCTTTATAATTTGTATGTAAATACTGGCATAAACACCACAGGCACTGCTATAGATACAAAACACAGAGGGTAGAAATGGTGGATCATGTGGATCAGTCTAACTCAGCAAATGCTCACTGTTGACAACACCCTGATCTCAACAGTTCCTCAAGTTTGCTGCCTGGGTATCACTGTTTACTTCTCTCTCTCATACACTCTCCATATCCAATGCCCCTCCCACTCCTGTCACCAGGGGCAGACTGGACTGGGGGGTCAGGGGGGCATTGCCCCCCAGTCCAGTTCCATAGTGGGTTACCTTGGGCTGGGTCACTGGGCCACCTGCATTTTTTCCCATTAAAATAAGCTGCTGAGACAAGTCTTGCCTGGGGCCTATAATTTTCCAGCCCTCCCCTGCCTGTCGCTTCCATCACCTAGCGATGTTCTGGAGAACATTGCCAGGATACAACCCTTCCTGTCGCTGGATGGCATCAAAACATTAATCCACTCTCTCATCATCTCTCGTCTCAACTATTGAAACCTTCTCATATCTGGCCTCCCCCGCTTTATAGCCCTCTGTGTCACCCCCACGTTATTCCACTTCAGCTCCTCCCCTTTACATTGTAAGCTCCCACAAGCAGGGCCCTACTTCCTCTTATACCTCATCCGCTTTTTCCCAGGTGCTTCCTATCCCTCCCGACTCACCTTCTGCTACCCTATCCTAGTAATTGCCCGGTAATGGCCCTTTGTAATATGATTTGATTTATGTTACCCTTCTTGTATTGCGACTTGTATTTGTTATCAGCACTTTTTAGTTCTACTGGTGCCATATACATTACTTGTGAACATTTGTCTGTTTATGTGAACTATGTCTACTCTGTTTGTACTACCACCATGTACAGCTAATAATAATAATAATAATAATAATAATAATAATAATAATAATAATAATAATAATAATAATATTGCCATTACCTAAATATGGTGTTTTCTTTAAATCATTCAAACTTTTTATAATATCCTAGTCACATAACATTCTGAAATTGTTAATACAACTTTTTAAATTACTTTATAAAAAAACTAATTTTATAACAAGTTAAATTTTGTTTGCCAACTTAGTGTATTTTTTCTACTTTTAATTACCCACTTTTGCAATAATGTTTACTCAGCAGATTACTTAGGAAATTTTGGGTCGTATATTTTCCACTTGATCTATCATAATCCCTTGATTGCAAAAAGAAAGTGTAGAACTGCATGCTCGACTCATTGCAGACGTTCAAGCTTTTTCAGCCATGTGTAAATCTAGAATATTGGGAAAAGTCTGATTGAACTCTGAAAGTGCATTCATGCAAAAGTAGGATGCAAAAATAAAGTTTTAACTCACTCATACCATATAATCTAGGCGAAAATATTGATTAAAAGCTTTATAACATTTTCTTTGCAAGAAATATTTTCATTATCACTGACATTTTATATCTAGGATCCTTGGTAATCTTGTTAATCTATATAATCTTTGAAACACATTTGAAAGCCTTCATAATTTAATGTTTTCTTTCTAAGAAATAGACACTTATCTATTTTCTATTAATATAGGCATACTTAAGGGGGAAATCAAGGTGGAATCATTGTGCTGCTCATGAAGGCACCCCATGGAGGGTCTGTCAGTAATGTGCGCAGCCAGACATCACAACTACAAATTGAGAGGCGGAATGGGGAAGGGAAGGAGCGGACTAATGCAGGCCATGCACAGTAAGGGCATTTAAATGCAGATGCGGCCGATTTAAGTCCTATATTTGTCAGCTATAATTTTTACACCCGCTACATGGCAGGTGTAAATTTTGGATGACACTAATGACTGACACAGCATAGTCTATTATAAATTACACATATAATCACCTGCTAATTATATAGCACCATGCTGCACAGAAAATGCACTCACATCAGTCCCTGTCCCATTGGAGCTTACAGCCTAAATTCCCAAACACACACACACACACACAGACAGAGAGAGACTTAGGTCAATTTAATAGCTAGCAATTAACCTACTAGTATGTTTTTGGAGTGTGGGAGGAAACTGGAGCACCTGGAGGAAACCCACGCAAACACGGGGAGAACATACAAACTCCACACAGATAAGGCCATGGTCAAGAATTGAACTCATAACCCCAGTGCTGTGAGATAGAAGTGCTAACCACTAGGCCACCATGCTGCCCAATGCACATATGTATGTCAGTAGCTACCACATGAACACTATATGCCACTAATATATTCTATCTAAGGGCATTGTATACTGTATGCATTGAAGTAATCTTCATTTATGTTAATAATGTAAGAAAATTGTTGAAATAAAAAAATTATATTTGAAAAAAAAATATTATTTTAAGTTATGATAAAATAAAAGTGTTATGCTTTTTTATAGTACATATGCATGTGCATTTACTGGACATATACTATTATGTATGTTTACGCTCTTCGAGTACTGTTTAGATAGAGCATATTTACACCCATATTTAAATTGTAATATATCCAGATACACTTGGATTTGAATACAGGTTGAACATCATGCAAGTTGCATTCTCTTTTAAATACAGACACAATAGGGTTTACAGTATGCTGGCAGCAATGGTGCAGACTGGATGTTATTTACTATGCACAAAAATGCCTGCCTCACAGCATAAGAATCAGTTTAGGCATCACTGTGTGCTTCAGTTTGCACAATTTGGAGAGAGTACATTTTAGAATGTGTTCAATGCTGCATGGGAGAGGACATAGTCATTGTCTCTCCGCAAAATAATTTTAGTTCAGGTCTCATCCTATGATTTTATTGTGACGCATCTTGCGCCTTTATGTTGTATTTTAGGGGAAAAGTGCATTTCTAAGTGAACTTCAAGCAATGTAGTAAAAAGTTTTACACACACAAAAGGAAAACGTAGTAAAAACCATCCCGATTGTCATCCCTGGTATTCTCATAATTAATTTAAGAAAAATGAGGCTTAACTGAGAAGTATATTAGAATAAAATTTAATTTCATTGAAGGAGTGATTATAAAGTGGTAGGAGGATGAACTCTGATGTAACATTTACACTTTTGCACATTGTGCACCTGCACATACTTTTAAGTTTTAGAGACAACTCTCGAGAATGGAAAGTAAGCTGGCACATTGACTCAAGCTGTCCAGAAACAATGGTGCAAAACTAGAGATGTTCACTGACCCCTGTGTTTTGGTTTTAGTTTTGGATCTGGATTAACTTCATGTTTTGGCTTTGGTTTTAGCAAAATCACCCTTGCGTGTTTTGGTTTTAGATCCCTATTTTTGTACCTAAAATCCCTATTTTTTGTACTAAAATCAAATAATTTGGACCATTTTTGTTCCTACATTATTATTAACCTCAATAACATTAATTTCCAGTCATTTTGAGTCAATGTTTGTCAAGTGACAAGAACACTGCTACCCCTCCTGTTTCTGTATGAGCAATGACACTGGAGACTGGAGAGTAACAAGAACACTGCTACCCCTCCTGTTTCTGTATGAGCAATGGCACTGGAGACTGGAGAGTGACAAAAACACTGCTACCCCTGTTTCTGTGTAATCAATGACACTGAGCAATGTCACTGGAGAATGGAGAGTGACAAGAACACTGCTACCCCTGTTTCTGTGTGAGCAATGGCGCTGGATTTCTTGGGGAGGGAGGTACTTATGGAATCCAAAACCTGCGAGATCTGAAAATGCATCGATGATGTTTTGCCTTGATTCATATCCGAGGACACGCAAAAGTACTGAGCCGGCTCACAAGCCTTCTCGGATCCCCTAAGTTCGGGTGGGTTTGGTTTTCAGACAACCGAGCCCGAGCATCTCTATGCAAAACCAAAGTGTTTTGTGATGTACATCCAATGTGCTTTCTAAATTACCTTCACTGTATTCTGACAACAATGGCGCATTCTGTATATTGGCCACAATTGAACATACTAGCTGCTATGGGCCATACAATATACTGGGACAATATTTTCAAATGCAAATAATGGGGTATATTGTATAGAGGGCATGTTTGGATGCATCTTATTATCCATACAGCTGTGCATCAGTAGGATATGCACCAGTTATACATAAGGAGTAAGTTTGTATACTTATACCACACAATAGCGTACGGAAACTGTAGGGATGTCATAGATATGTGGCTTGACAGTACTAGTAGTAAATATGAAATTTGCATTACTCCAGTTGAGGTGTCTTTATGGAACCTGGATTGTGTGAGCTGTCAGACCTTATGTGTCTCCTGCTGGCTTTCAGAGTCTCTGGATTTGTTATATTCAAATCAGTACAGTCCATGTTGGTTGTTTTGCAGGAAGACTTCTTTGACAGACTAGAATACTGGTGATCCACTGTAGGCATAGATTATATTAATATCAGTGGATTATTGCGGCAGTTCGGTTTTCCATTTGAGGCTTGTATTTAGGCAGCAGGCTGTTCTGGCTTCAGAGGTCCCGCTTGTTCGTCTGGGACCCTCAATTACTTCCTGAGAACCTTAACTAAGGTAGTGAGCCTGAGAGTGTAGCGGGTAGATATTGTTGGGTTAAGAGCCAGCATGGATCTGCCATCATGCATGTCCAGAAGCCACTGATGTTATTGCGGAGAAAGGCCACGTAGGTTGAGAAATTAGTTTCAATGTCAATTCAAATTGCTTGAGCAATTGTTCTGGGCACTGATAAAGTGGCTTCAGTGTCAAGTTACAATCCCAAAATGCTAGATGACATGGATGGGAGCAATGTGACCATGCAGCACGGAAGCACATGACATATATGCTTTAATTTCTGAATTCAGTGTAATTTGTAAAAGATCATTATTGTTCATGATTTAATGTTCGTCCTGCCCAAAGAGAAGATAGCTGACCTTTCCCAAATTACTGAAAGTCCAGAGAATGGCCCAAAACTTGCACTGAGGCCCTTTATACTTTAATTGCATCATTGTAAATTTTATTTCAGTGAAATACAGCAAATGCTTTATCCAACTATAAATATGTGTTTTTTATTTTGCTGAGACTATAAATCTAAAAATATATTCTATATAAATTGCATTGCACCTAAATTGTAAATGATTTGGACCATTACATTAAAAGCCTGTGCAAGATTATTTTTCTGTTCATGTAAATTTTGCATTTGTTTTTAATATTTTATACCATCATGTAGTCATATTTTAATGGTCCCTGCCTTGTGACTATTTAGCTATTAATATAACAGGATTTGGGCATACTGTACTGCTCTGCACATGGTGTATTTTCCTATATTCCTATATATTTTTCAGTAGAGCTTGCCCTAAAGCAGCCCTGGGAGCACAAATCAAACAATACTGTCAAGTCATAGTTACTTAAGAAAAAACTGAAATAATTTTCAACTGGTTGAATACATTACATACGTTTGGCTGGTGACTTCATAAATATATTGTATCTTTTTACTTGTTTTGGAATGTATGATGTAAAGGTGTGCTTTATGTATTCTAATGACTTTCTTATCCTGTTTTCATTAATGCCTGCCACTTGCTATTTTTAAATTGAACCAACCTGTAGCAGCATGAGAACAAGAATTGCATTTAAAGTGCTTGTGACGGTTTAGCCCTAGTTACGCCCCTGGGGACATGGACTGATGTTAATGATTCAAGATTCTCTGTAAAGCGCTATGTAATATGGTGGTGCTGAACAATTAAATGATAATTGTAAAATAAAATACGAGGGTTTTTGGTTTCCCTATATCACTGTCCATGCTGTTGTCATGGCATCTGATCCTTTTCAAAATTCAAGAAGCACAAGAAAGACATTGCACATGCCTATTCTTTCAGTTATCGAGCTACTGAGCAGTATTTACCCCGTAGGGAGAAATTTTATGGCATAGAAGCCCAATCCATGTGCTTTTTTATTTGACATTACTTATTTCTGACATTTGCAGTATGCTTTTTAAGTACAGAGTAACGAAGTACAAAATAAAATGTAAATAAATTGTCTACAATGTATGGCATCTAGTTTGTTTTACGTAGTATCATTAAACAGCAGGTCATATGTGCTGTATGAAATTATTTGGATAGAAATGTGCAGAAATTAATCACCATGAATTGATTGCATAACTGATTAATTTATTATTTGTAATGCACAAAATATTTAGTATTAATCATTTTTTATTAACCTTTATTAAATAGAGGTACATACAGCCAACATATTATGTGATGATTTACAAAGAATGTTTTTTTTTTTACATCAACCCCTGCCAGGGACAGACCAGTTTATTACCAGGGCCAATAGCCAAATTTAATTTGGGGTCCAACAATGCCGTTCAAGCCTCCCAAGCCCCTCAGCTCTACTGAGAATACACGGTCCGGCGAGTGCACTCACTCTTGAGAGCAGGTCAGGTGCAAGGGCATCAGTCAAGGAGTGGGGACCTTGAATCAGGAGGGCTACTCGCCATTGCCAAGCCCCGTAGTGACCAAACCTACTGCACCCATAATAGTTCTGCCAGCAGCCACTCCCCTATCTACCTCAACAACACGCACACTAACTTTAACCTACCAGTATGCTTTGTAGACTGTATGAGGGAACCAGAGCACCCTGAGAAAACCAAAACACACATGGGAAAAGCAAACTACTTATAGATAGTGTCCTGATAAAAATAGAGCCCATGACGGCAGCATTGCTAACCAATATGCCACTGTGTTGCTCAATATGTTTTAATTATCACAAAATTATGGCAAACCATACAGTCCTTCATGGGAAAAAATCTGCCTGCCAATAGTTAGAGGGGGTTTTCCACTTAAAGTATAAATTTTACTTAGTTCCCTTACTTCCTAATAATAGTTTTAGCTTTATTTAGCAACTTACATTTGACCTCTGCTGATCACCTTTAGTACTGTTAGGCCCTCAGCGTAGCAGGAGGTATCCGACACCGTGCCCCTGATTGAAAGCCTAATTATTGAGAAGGTAAGTAAGATTTTAAGGACATTTAATATTTAAAGTGGAAAAAGCCAATTAAGTTAATCTTCTCAAAATCGTCTGTTTTTATTATCATTTACCATTTTGCATTATATAATTTTTCCGACAAACAGCTATATATTTTACAAACGAGCAGTAGCACATGCAAGCAGAGACCGTATGGAAGTACTTCCTCTTCCTCGTGTACTTAATGACATCTTGGAAAGGTGTCAACATGCTTTGGAGACACGTGGACACACAAAAGACAACTCTGGAAAAGGAATCAAATCTCAGTATGAAGAAGAAAGGACAAACAAATAAAAGATGAACAGTATATATATATATATATATATATATATATATATATATATATATATATATATTCAATTCTCACCTCGCTAACTACATTGTGAACTAGAATGTGAAACTCACAACATATGTGCTCTGTTTATCTGAATAAATTCATATCACGAGTCGTGATTCACGACTCAGACATGAAAGGGGGTCATTTCAAGACTAGCTGGACCAGAAGAGAATGTTTGAGAAATAGGGACTTCATATCCATAGATTGCCACAAATTTATTAGCCAAATTTGCATGTCACTGAGAAAGAATATAATATTTGACATTTTTCATTTCACACAAAGTATTTTACAAGAGAGCTGGTTTCTTTCCACCTCCCACTTTATATAGTATGCTGAAATACTTTGAAGCTGCTAGCTGCTTAAATAACATGTCTTAAGGACCAGCCAGCCTGTTTTGGGACTCCGCCTGGCATCAGGGGATGAATTGGAAAATACACACATTTGGAGACAGCTTCTTCTTATTAACTGGACATAGAAGCTGACAGAAAAAACAGCAAAGTATATATGAGCCCTTTAATAGGGTTCTGGTTGCATTCTGAACACGAGTAAATAGACTTAAATATGAGTAAAATGTACACTGTATATGGTTAGTAGTTTAAGGGTAAATTATATTGAAATACATGGATCAGCATAAAGTGTTGATATCTGGTTCGTGACCAAATCATATTTGGTTAGTAATGATGTGATGTTTGAAATTATATTCTTTGGTTTCTAGAAATCTTTGCAGCTATGTTATTGTAAATACGCTGGTAGATTTTGTGATTTAGGACGTTAAGGATTTTGAAATTAGTAATATCTTAGGAGTTGGATTGTGTCATACAATAGACCTCATGTCCCTGTCGTACATGGCATCAAAGTGATATTTACAAAGAGTGCTAGTGTTTAAATGATAAAACTATAGACTATGGGAGCTACAATAGGAAGATTTGAAATGCTGTAGATGTCTTTACATTGTTTTTTATTTATGTTACGTGATATTATTTTTAGTGAAGAGATTATTGTGGGAGAAATATCTGTTTTGTAATCTTTGTTATAGAGTAACAGACCATGTGGTGTAGCTTTTAAAAAGTGTGCGTTTGTAAGTGAATAGTAAGAGATATTGTTATTTAGGAAGATAGAAGTTTAGAAATATTTACATGGGAAATATAGCTGCATTGTATTTGACTACATTGTGTGACACTGTATAATGTAGCTTGTAAATATCTGCTAGATAAGGATACACACTGTGTAATCTGCCTCACTCCCCATACATTGGTAATGGCTACCATATGGTTTTGTGTTACCAACCTGAGAGACTAAAGAAATATTAGTGCACATTGAGTGATAACTGCTGAATAGAGAAATTTTTGTGGTGGACTGGCTAATACTGGTTGTAATAAGTTAAGGGTCTGTTGCTGAAGGTTGCATTATGACTTTGAGTTAATGTGTGCTTGTAACAAAGCATTGTAAGGTCAGCCATTTTGGGTGGTGACTTTGCTTTGTAAGAAGACGTTTCATTATGAGTATATGTACTGATATATAGATCTATAGTGCGATTAAGATGGAAATAATTCAGTCAACATGTGAACTGTAATGAATTCTGAGATACATATACACTTACACACATACACGCAGACACATATACATAATTAGCTAGAAATTAATAAGATATTCTACCTACACACAGAGTGTCATCTATTATATGTACCATGTGTAAGATTATGTTCTTGAAATTAGATTATTCCATTATTGTACAAGTAAAGTACAAGTAACGATTCGGTTCCATGCATATATATCTGCGTTGTGATTATAAATTTTTAATGTATTGATACAGGAGATATTATATAGAAATCTGTATGATGCTGTTAATTATGTTTAAAGGACTGAAGTAGGTGTGATAAGAGGGAAATTGTAAATGTGTATGGTAATGTACCAAGCGTATCCAGAAAGAGAATAAGAAGATAGTGTGCGCAATTCTGATAAAAATACATGTTTTTTTAAAGTCACCTATTACTGTGTATTCAACCTATTGCTTTAGCAGGATGGTCTAGTTAGTACAACGGCCTTTCATGGATTTATTTTATTTTCAAAAACCTTGAAAATAAAAGAAACCTATTTAAGTAAAAAGTCTAAACACACTCTGCTGGTTGGTGAGTGGCAATATTCAATGTGATAGAGATTGTTTTCCATGGCCCAATTCAATTGGCATAACTTATTGGCAGATGCCGGTAATAGGTGTCAGTAGAACGTGAGAAGGAGGTTAATCTAAATGTTTGTAGCTTAACCAGGAACGTTTATTTCAGGATACAGGTGTTATATAAATCTTGTGGAACAAAGGATACAAGTAAGTAAGCTGCAGGCACTTTCAGTCTGCACTCCGAAGCCTTATATCCCATTTCGTAACAAAAGAAGCACTTGTACGTTGGCCTTTCAGGATTAGGGCTAGATTTACTAAGCTGCGGGTTTGAAAAAGTGGAGATGTTGTAACAACCAATCAGATTCTAGCTGTCATTTTGTAGAGTGCACTAAATAAATGACAGCTAGTATCTGATTGGTTGCTATAGGCAACATCTCCACTTTTTAAAACCCGCAGTTTAGTAAATCAAGCCCTTAGTTTCCTTAGTGAGCAAAGCAGATTTTCAGCTTTAGTATTCACAAATATCTCTGTAGTTAAGTTGATAGCACATGATTTCAGTGCCTCTAAAAGAAAATCGAATTCAGGGGTCAGATTCTGTAACATAGCCATGGCGACCTCTTCGTCATCCACTTGAGCTCCGACGTACATTAATTGCTGTGAATAGGATAACAGTTTATCAATGTATTCGTTCATCTCTTTGCATTCACTCGACTTGGTACTGTACAAAGTGCACCTCAGGCTTATCCTTTTCATGAGGCCCTTATCTTCATACGCTGACTGTAGGGCAGCCCACAAGTCTTTTGCTGACACATTACTTTTTATGATGGATTAGCTAAGACAATGGTTTCACTGGCCCCATCCACAACATCTGGGTGTGGGTCATTATCCAGGTAACTTGTGACCTTCCACAATTTTTCACATTTCAACTGGATCTCCATAGTGAATATCCACGTGGAATAATTCGCTGAACCTTTCAATTTTATAAAGCTATGTTTCCACTGGGAGCATACATTTTTATCTCAGTTCAAATAAAGAACTTTGCAATACTTGCGGTTTCTTTTTCTTCGAAGTTGTGCCTCCTGTTCAACATGTTCCTCAGACTTGGGGTGCTGGGCACATAACCTATTGGCAGATGCCAGTAATGGGTGTCAGCAGAATGTGAGAAGGAGGTTAATCCACAGGTTTATAATTTAACCAGGAACGTTATTTGTAACACAGGATTCATACAGATAAGTATATATAGCTTGCAGTAACTCTTGTGGAACACAGGACACAGATAAGTAAATTGCAGGCACTTGTATATTAAGCAGTATCAGGAGGCTATGTACTACACATCAGTGTAGTACTTCTATCTCTCATATACACACAGCATTTGTAAGCTACACGCCTTTGCAGCATCCGTTATTACACCCTTAATATGCAGTCCAGATAGGTGGGAACAGAAAAAAAGAAGTCCCGCATGCGCAGTAGGGATTTACGTCATGGTGCCATTGGGCATGCGCAATAAGCACATAGAGCTGCGTCTGGTTCCTAGGAAAGGGGAGACAGTGCATAGTGCTCACTCACCCTCAATGACTCCTTGGTCACAGTCAGGATAAAAAGGTTTCATTTGCTTAGGAACTACAGGTGTTCCCTGGGTTGTAGGACCACTGGGTAAAGGTTGGATGGGAAGGCCTAAGTCCTGAAACAATATTGATTTTTTTTTTTCCCCTAGGCTTTCCAAGTTTACAGAGTTTACCTTGAGTCATGTCTGCCTATGCCTCAAATAAAAATCATAAACATAGAAATGAAAAGATAAAGTTACCTAAAAAGTTAATTTGGACCATGCAGTTATCAATCAAGTTTAGGTCAGCACTAAGAAAAGAATTACAGTGTAAATATAAAGCACACCAGCCAATAAACAACAGGTGCCAACAAAGTGGCAAAATAAATGAAAGTGGATACTGCCTTACAATACTGCCATACTATATAATCACTCTTTTAAAACATAAACCATACAACATCAAGGTTGTAAAACCAGGTGAATATTTGTTCCAATATATGCTTCTCACAAAAATAATCCATTTAATCATTTGGAGGTGCTCATATTAAAAAAGAGAAAAAAGACCTTTCATAACATAACACTGTATTCTAAATTACAAATATAATGGAGTAATAATTGTGCATTCACACAATGCAAGATCAAATAGGCCAGCAGCACTTGCAGAGGCCTAATGGGCACAACTCAATCCCCCACCCCAACCACCAAAGTAGTTGTGGCAATAAACAAGCACACCTTCAAAATAGAAGAAAGATAGGGTTCCAAGAAAATATAGCAACTTACTAATCCTGATATCCACAAAGAATTTGTGGGCCTGAATCCTTAAGGAGAGCAAAGCAAAAAAAAGGAGTAAGTTTGCTCCTGGACAAACCATGTTACAATGCAAGGGGTGCAAATTAGTTTATTATTTAGCACATAACTTAATTACTGGCTGTCTTTTCATGTAGTACACAAATATTTGATGGCTTTATTTGTACACTGAAATATAAAATTGATCTAGGACATGCCCTATCCCAACTATAAATCTGCCCCCACGTTTTAAATTTACCTCCCCTCCAATGCAACATGGTTTTGCCCAGATGCAAAGTTACTCCTTTTTTATGCTTTGCTCTCCTTAATGAATAAAGCCCTGTGTCTCCATTGGAGTGTGGTTAAACTTGACTACCGCCCCCCTCAACCGTGATATAAGGGATGTAACTGTGCATGGTAAAAACAATGGAAAAGACATCTCTCCCCAGCTATGATCATGTCATGGTCTAGACATGACTCACCGTCTGTTTCATTGATAAGCTAAATTAATAACCCTGGCTCTACTATACTATTTTTCACCCAAACAAATGAATGATATTCTAATTTAGCAACAAGCAAGTAAATATTTTACAAATAAAGAAATTGCTACATATTTCACAGATTGTTATTAAAATATTGTTAAAAGAACTTATCAGCACATTTATATTTTATTTAAATACAATAAACCATCTAAACCACAGGAGGTTGCTTGTGGTAAAAAAAAAAATTATTGCTTCAATGAAAATTAAACTGAACAAAAACTGTGCTGCACAGTAAAAATTCACTCAAGATAATAGAACGTTTATGAAAGCACAATGTCCCAGTTGTTCAGCTTTACAAGTGGAAATAATGCCCATTATAAAACAACCTTAACAGCAAAGGCCACCAAAATGTGTGCCTACATCATTAACATGCTGGATTCTATGAGAGAAAAATATGTTCAAAGTAAAAAAAAGACCAAATCCAAATCCAAGGAAAATAGTTATATATACTATATTCTCTTTGTGATCAGGCTTGCAAACACCAGATGGCTTTACAGAATATATTGCACTGTAAGTCAACGTGCACAGCAGCATTGTGGACTTCAAAGGTAGACATTTGTCTCAAGAGACAATTCATCTGTTCATTTCCACAGGCTACAAACAGACATTCAGGTTGGAGAATGTCAGGTAAAATAGGGACTTGCAGGCAAAGGAGTGCTGCTAGACTCAAGCTTTTTTGAAAGCTGTTGTGTTTCCAATGCACTAAGAAAAGTAAAAAATGGGCTTGTAAAAATACCATCATCTAGATGTGAAACACAGTAAAATAAGTCATGTTTGAAAATAGTAAAAATAATGGTGATAATGATAGCAATAATAATACTATTATTATTATTATTATTATTATTATTAATAATAATAATAATAATAATAATAATAATAATATTTATCACATATTGTGAGTTACTTTTCTGCTGAATATTATAAACATGTGTGCATAGCATCAGAGCATCAGTAAACACGTGTATTACTTCCACCAGTAACTGAGGGAGCAGATAATGCTTTCAAAGCTGGATATGCCTCTTACAGTGCAACATTAATTTTCCAAAGTGCATATTTGCACCTTCGAGTTTAATTTACTCTTAAATCTAAATGAGACCCATTGGGGCATATTCAATTGTCCACGTTTGCTCGCAAAAGTAATGCGGCTTGCGCACTACTATTATGTTATTACGGTAATAGTGCGCATAATTACCTTTATTACAGTACCTTTAACGCGGGTTTTCAGCTCGCAGCTCCCTGAGCTGCGAGCTGAAGTCCAGCTTAGAATTACCATAATACCGGTAATAGTCTTAACGCTGCGTTACTTTTGGGAGTAACACGGACAATTAAATATGCCCCATACTGTCAAAAAGTGCTCACAGATGTTCATACCTGGCTTTATGTAATTCAGTTCCCACAAACATTATGTCCAGCAGTGACAAAATGCGATTTGCCCAGCAATCACGTTATAGATGTACAGGAATGTCTGCACAGATTGGAATACCAAAACACATTTTGCCAGAGTCCTCATATTTTATGGAGAGCAGTGGCTACATACTTCATAACTAGTAGTGTTCACATTATTTCCCAGAGTGTACACATTGGGCCTCATTCATTAAGGAAAGAAAGGCAAAAAAATTAGTACGTTTTCTCCTGGACAAAACCATGTTACAATGCAAGGGGTGCAAATTTGTTTATTATTTTGCACATAAGATAAATACTGGTTGTTTTTTCATGTACCACACAAATACTTGATAGCTTTATTTGCACACTGAAATTTAAAATTGATATTGGACATGATCTAACCCAACTATAAATCTGTTCTAATATTTTACATTTACCTCCCCCTCCAAAACAACATGGTTTTGCCAAGGTTCAAAGTTACTCAATTTTTTTGCTTTACTTTCCTCAATGAATCAGGCCCATTATGCCTAGTAGTGTCGACACATACACTTTGGGCTCTTTTAGCGTTGGGCATACACCATTTTCTTTCATAATATACACATTTTTATACTGCACAAAAAATGCATTTGTATGTAGATTTTTAAGTATTATAGACTTCTGTCAGTGACAGGCAAGCTGAAGCTGAGTACAGTTTGGTTGTGTTCAGGTAATTGTGACATAATTAGACGTGGATACATCCCCAGATAAGCTTCTTAGGAAGCGTATCTCTTGCATGTACAGAAGGGCTGATGCAAATATATGAGATGATGATAACCATTAATACTATCTAGTTGCTACTGATTGGCTGATTGCATATTGACCTCTCCAGCTTATAGTACTTAATTCATTCACATTCTAGCTATACTATATCAAGTTGTGGTAATCTTTTCGCATCACTTGTCACTTTCATTTGGATTACTGCAGGAAAGAAGATTCCTAACATTTTAAAATGGCAAAATTTGTATTTTATTACATTTCATATGGAAAATACAGCTTTCACATTTAATATTTATCTGTAAACTATTCTCTCTTGTGTATATGACATGATATAACATTAATATATTGTGTACAAATAAGGTAATGTGACTGTAGCATTTAATACTAACACTATCAAGCAGCATCTTTACATACTGTTATGCATAATTATACACTCTTGAATGCCTGGCGTACATATTACTGTACTCTATCACTGGGATCTAGCGATGAACCTATTTATATCTATTTATTAAGACCTGATAGTCTTTTCTCCCCTGTCTTATATTGTTAAAGTTACCTAATACATTTAAAGTACATTTTCCGTACCTCCTGAGACTGGCCTCACATTAGAGGGGTAAAGGTTTTTATAGAACTTCTAAAATGAATTTAATGTTTTCATTATTACAGCTAAGCTTCCAGCACATGAAAATACAACCTTATGCCATCATTGACAGTCTAAGGTCACTGATGTCATCATTGTAGTGCACTCCCACTACAACGTTTAGAAACCATAGTTTGCTGTTTAAATTCATTAATGTTACCACTGACGGTCTAGACAGAAGAGTGAAGTGTTGTGGCTGGGAACTGTTAAGTACTGTTTAGGGGACTCCTGTCAGAGCAATTGTTACAGAAACCATTCAAAGGCGGTGTGCTCCTATTGTTAAACTGTGCATTTCCACATTAGCATAGAGTGATGTGCTTTCATCAGGAATAACTCTATATGTATTCTATTTAACGTCTATGTAGTATCCACTTAACTGCAGCACTAATAGTAGGAAGGTGATATACAGCATCAGTGAGTTGTAGTCCATATTATTATTATTTTTTTATTTACAAATGTGATTTAAATAGAATCATATTCAAATGGCCTTTTTATATATTCTGTGAATATCCATTTCTTTCTGATGTCCAAACTATTATTTACAGTGCATGAATCAATTTAGTGGCATATCATAACAACGTTTTTAATCTATTGAAGTTGATTCCTAAAGAAAATTGAATATTAATTACTTAAAGTTTGTAGAGCTCCAGGAAACATGTTTTGTGCCAGCAATGTAAGGGTGCATAATAGCCAGATAAAGGGAGCCCTAAAGTGAATGGATGCGTGTTAAGCTGGGTACACACTACACTGTTTTCGTCCAATAATCGGCTCAAACAGCCGACATACGACCGCTCGTTCAAAAGTCGGGTCAGTGTGTGCAGTGACACGATGGTCGAAAGTCTGCCCAAATGGACGATTATCGCCTCATTTGGTTGGTCTTACCGTTTAATATTCTCGTTCCAATCTCGTTTCCGCTGTGTAGTGTGTATAAACTTCCGACCGATCCACAACAGTGAGTACAAAATTACAGTCATTGCTAACAACAACATGGCTGTAAAAAGTCGCTCTTCCCTTTATCGTCCTAAACAAGGCTAGTGTGTATGCAGTCCATGAACCGAGTGATCGGAACATCGATCGCATGTAAAATCGCTCGGCATAAAAAGTTGGTTGAAATTTCTGTAGTGTGTACCCAGTTTTAGGTGGAAAAACAGTTTTTCATAAGTCCATTATAGACTTTAGGCCTAATAAGTCAATCACTATCAGGTACTAACAAATAGTAAACACTTTGCTCTCAGCTTGGGGGAAACAAAGTAGTTCTGATCTAAGTGCGCAATTCTTAAGAAGCAACTGTAAGTGAAAAGGTGCATTTTGTATTGTTTTGTGAACTGGATACAAAACACAGTTGCTGTTAGCCAAGGAATTGTTTTGTTTAGTGAGAGCCAGATGGCCACAGGTTTTTTATTATTATTTTGTTTTGCTTATCTATTTGTGGAGAAACCTATGTCCCAATTTTTCTTATTCAGGAAACTAGCTGCAAGCTAGTAAAACTGAGCTGTTGGACTCTGCCTGCCCCGTGCGTGCCCCATTAACTCTAGTCTACGGCGATCCCGTTGGGCTTACCCTTTCAATATGTTACAAAATCCTATCACATTGTAACAAATATAACTTTTCTGTTATGGATATTGACAAAAACATAAAATAAATTGAGTCTCAAGCTCTGAACAGCAAATAAATCATGCAAAGTACAAAATCAAACATTTACAACATTTGCAACTACACCAAAGGGAAATATAATGATTTACCTGGCTTTAATCAGTTTAATATAGTTTCATGATTTTTTACACCTAAAGGACTCACATTACTATACTAGTTAGTTACCTGTGAGAAAGCTTTGCTTCTGGCAACTGATAATTAATTCTTAAATCTTGAAAGTCGTTGAGCTTGGAGAACCCCTGAGCACATTTGTATGAAGATTAGACATTGTTCCTTTTTTCACATTTCTTTGAAGTCTTTTCTTCAAAGATTCAAGCCCGTTGCTCAGAATTCATAAAATCTCTGTTGACAAAGTTGGCTTTTTATACATTTTCACACTGCTAGACTGTCAAATTTCAAGTGAAAATTCCCCCCTTGGTTAAAACAAGCAACAACACTAATTAGTAATTCCACTGATAGCTAGCAGTTGCTGGAATGATAAAGAACATGCAGTTTTTTTTAACAACAGTATTTCAGTGACATCACACATTGGAGATTTGCATTGTGTGCTGTTAAATAATACCTCTTATCTTATTTTTCTCTTGGCAGGTGCTTTGGTACAATTGATATCAAACCACTTAGTGATTTAAAGGATGCAACATTATTGATATGCATATGAACAATGTAGACAGATGCTCTATCCCAGAGAGATTTACCAATAACATGAAAGTTTCCAATTTACCTTACAGTAATATACTCTTTTAGCATTTGAAAAAATAGATTTGTATGCATATATATTATATTTATTGATACAATTTATACAAATTCTATAAGATAAAAGTATTTACTTACAACAAAATAAACTTGCACTCATTTAAACATGGCATTTGATATGTCACAGTGTTGTATGTATATATAAATAAGGTTAGCATTTTTGTATGCTTCCTGGGGATAAATGTATCAACTGACGATTTTTTCAACTCGCTGCTTTTCGGCGAGTTTGCAGTGAAAATTTAAAGCGGCTATGGCTTTAAAGGCATTGTTTTGCCTTAAAAGTCTTTCTTGGTAGCTTATGTTAATAAGTGGAGAATACGGACTGGCTATTCAAATGGCAACTAAGTTCAACTTTAATAATGTCAAATTAAATTACCGTTTTATCAGTTTAAACTTAGAAGCATTAACAAAGAAATTTAAACTGACTTACATAAAATATTGTGTAGGAACATAATAAAATTGCACAGCATATGCATTTTTCTCTGAAAAAGGGAATAACAGATATGTGACTTGACATCTTGCTTTCAATGTCATTGAATTTTTGTGTGTTGGACAAATCTAAAAGCAAATTTGACAAGTAAGCTTTATTTTCAGTGAATTAAGGTATTTTTTTCTTTGATTGTCTTTGTGAATGTCAGAATATGAATGTGGCTAGTTAGTAAAGTGATATCTGACATAGCAAATGTATAGATGTATCAGATTTGGCAGAAATATCCATTTCCACTAACACTAATACATATTGTCCAGACTCTCTGTTAACTCATTCATACTTTTTCAAAACCACTTTTTTATATTTATTACACTCATAATACTGAAAGAATTATAACATCAGATTGTCCATGTTTCTAAACAAACCAGAGGTCGTTTACGATGATCAAAAATGTCAAGGTGGAGTGCAAATCCTCTTTGGTGATATCACACTCCTTCTCCTGTGCAAATGTACCTCACAGTATGTGTTTTCAGGTGTATGTGCTCTTTTGCCATTCCTCCCTTCAACCACTGCAAAAAGACTTTAATTCTGTACTAGCTTCCAGCTGGCGGACAAGGGTCTCATCCTTAAACTAATCAAATTTATAGTTGCACTCTGTCCAATATAATAAAATTTGCTGCCTCTCATAAGTTCAGTAAGTTTATTATATAGCAAACTTATTGCTCTCATGAATTTAGGAGGAGTGCATTTATCGATCATCATCATTATCATCACCATTTATTTATATAGCGCCACTGATTCCACAGCACTGTACAGAGAACTCATTCACATCAGTTCCTGCCCCATTGGAGCTTACAGTCTAAATTCCCTAACATACACACACAGAGAGAGAGAGAGAGAGAGAGACTAGGGTCAATTTTTGGTAGTAGCCAATTAACCTACTAGTATGTTTTTGGAGTGTGGGAGGAAACTGGAGCACCTGGGGAACACCCATGCAAACATGGGAGAACACAGATAAGATACACAGATAAGGTCATGGTTGGGAATTGAACTCATGACCCCAGCACTGTGAGGCAGATGTGCTAACCACTTAGCCACCGTGCTGCCCTAGGGATGTTGTTGATTACTTTTTTTATATACAGATGTTAGCATTTTCATATTTTGGAAGATAACTGAGATGTAGAAAAAAATATACGGGCAAATGTTAATAACTCTTTCCAATGGTTAAGCTTCTGCCAATAATCCAGCGGATCATAATCAGGTGAAAATACTTTAGGGCCACCGTTTTCTTCAGGGACACTGTTGATGCAGAAATCGGTGACTTTTCATACTCTTTCTTTTTTCTTTAAGTCTGCATTATTCCCATTCTGTTTTAGATTGATGTTAATAGATTTTCCCTTTCCCCGGGAAATAAATAAATAAGGTATTATTATGTTAGTTACCTCTGCATTTTTTATTTCCGTATTACTAAATGAAGAATGTGTCTGTGTAAGTTTTTTTCAGCAATGCGCAAAATTTGACATCGTTTCAAAAAATGCCCAAAAATTCTAAAATTTCCCAATATGATATGGATCCAGCTGGGCTGCAATTCAATATTTCTTGTTTTTTTTTTTTTGTTTTGTCATGTTCTTCTTTCTCTTTTCTTGGTATTTTTACTATGCTTTTTATTTTTCATGTATAGCAACATAACAGTGTGCAATGGCTGCTAATTCTCATTTCACTTAAAACATCATCATCTATATGTATTCATTTCTCATCAGTTATCATTTTTTGACTCCCATCATCAATAAATATATGACTGGAATCATCATCAACATTATCTTACCACTTGTTCACCTACATGAGCACATATGTGATCGTTGGGATGAAGAGAGCAGCAGCTCATTCTCTGAACACCCTCATTATCCTGCTGCCCATTAGCTTAATGGCAATCAACCCTGTTAACAATAATGTTGCCACCTATTTAAAAGGACACAGGATTTTTTTTAAATATGTCCCTTATTAGTTGCTGTTGCCTTGGGTGAGAGTCCCATACATTTTGCATGTACTTATATTTTCTCATGCAGCTTTTATATATTTTGCATGACTTTTCTGGTCAAGGTGGAATTGGAAAATTCCATTTGACCTGATCTTGTAACTTGTTTGTAGCATTTCTTGCACAATAAGATGTGTTAAAATGGGCAATCCTTTTACCTACCTTTGCCAATATGATGTCAGTGTCTTGTACATGCACAAGAGTCTCTGTACTATTAGATAAACTACATGAGCAAATCAGGATGTGTGGTATTGGCACCCACCACAAGTAAATATAAGGTGGCATGACAGGACTTAAAAGTGTGCAAGCGAAGGGAAAAGTGGATAGCAACGGCAGTGATGTTGATGGTGTTGGTGATTGTGAAAAACCTGTGGCTTTACTTTTTGCACACTATATAATCACCAATTATACAAAGAATTCCATATATTGACCCTGGGCATAGTCAATAAACTTGTCACCACTTTAAATTCAAATTATTTATAGGCCCCATGAAGACTGGTTTTACAGAAAATCATGGCCCCTTTCAGTTAGTCAAAAAATTTGGAATTACATAGCAGTGGGTATTTATTTTTGATTGTGATCTTATTAAGACCTCTGTAATCGATACAAGTCAGTAAGCCACCTTTTTTAGAAACAAAAAAGATCCCCACTCTTATGGGTGTTTTAAAAGATCTAATAAACCCCTTTTGAAGTTTTTAATTGATAAACCTCTCCATGGCATTAAAGTTGAGAAAGGACAAAGCATAGAGTCTTCCTTTAGGCAGTCTCGCTCCAGGAATCAGATCAATGGCACAGCTGTAACCTCTGTGAGAAGGAAGAGTGTACACAGCTTTTTTAAAAAACACTTCAAGGAATTCTTGATTAGGAAGTTGAAGTGCTTTGGGTGCAGTTTGAAGTATCCGTTAGGCAAGAAAAGGCAATGTTCTAGGCAGACTTCACTCCATCAAAATATCTCTCAGTGAGACCAATCAATATGTGGATAATGTTTTATTAACCACAGATGTCCTAGAGTAAGAGGAATGCAGTAAGAAGGAATGAAAAATAGAGATATCTGTTCAGATAACATAGACAATACAACTTGTGGGGTTTTATTTATCTATATATTATGCTGTCTGCAAGAGGATTACCATCCAAACCACACACCATGATTGCAGTGTCTATAGGAACTAATAGAATTTTCAAGGTCTCTGCTAGGCCAATGTTTAGAAAATTACCTGCAGCTGCACTATCAATGAAAGCAGTAAAATCAAGAAATATGAGGCGGCAAGCATAGTTGATCTTCCCCTCATCCCCTACACCAGTGGATCCCAAAATTTCTCAGTTTGGGGCACCTTAGGGTCTCCATACTTTTTTCAAGGCACCCTAAGACAAAATAATTGCCAAGTAGTCTCCCGCCTTGATTACCACCGGGCCTGGCCGTGACACCCCTTTGAGATTACCGCTGCATCACTGGTTGCTACAGCACACAGTTTGGGAACAACTGCCCTAGACTCTGTGTTTTCCCAGTGTGTTGGAACAAGACCATGCATGTATGACCTTTGTCACTTCAATAAAGGCAAATATCTTGTCAGCATCTCCTAGATTATTCTTCCACAGGAAACCTGAAGGCACCCAGCTGCATAGGTCACACTGAGTCAAGCACAATAGGAAAGGAAGCTGAAGCTAAAACAAGACAGATAACTCTCCTGTTGTCTTTCATTGATCCAACTGTCAATCTTAATGGAGAGTAACATTAGTTTTTGCAAGGTATCAGGGACAGGGTACAGCATTAAGGCATCTTTAATATGTTTTCACACAGTCAGTCTGAATTGGCTGCATAGGGCTGGATCTTTCCATTCACAATAAGATAACCAGTGTCAAAATTCAGTGCAATACTCCTATGCTATACAGTGCTTTTGACTTAGTAATCAAAGATGCATTTCAGCAGAAGCTACATGTATATGACAAGCTTTAAAAAATGCATCAATGCTAAATAGTACTGGATTAGCAGGATCCAAACTAAAAACCTAAGTTTGGGAATCTCCCTGTAATAAAAATATAATAATTCCTACGCTTTGTTGTTCCGATCAAGAAGAATAAGGCCTTTATCTAAAATAGATATAGATATTGATCATCATTCTCAAAGCAATATTGTCTGGCAGCGGCAGAACCAGATTCAGAATAGAGACAAATCAAAGGTTTCAAAAGGTCTATAATTTGAAAATAATATTGTAGTTTCTATTCTGGACCTGTTCTGATTCTGTTGCCTCCAATGATGCCTCCTAATATAATAAAGTGCTAGGCTATGCCCACCTGTATCGGCTTTGTAAACTGACATCCTACTACTTATCTGGGTCTGATCATTCTGTCTTTTTCATTTACATCCAATGCCTTCAAATTGTACTAAAAGAAATATCTATGTTTTGCCAACCTGTATTTTTTATTAAACTGCTGTTTGAATACCTATTTGGGGGTTGCTCTTTCAATCTGTTTCATTTATGTCCAATGCCATATCTCTGTACTAGTAAAAAAATACTGGCCTTTTCCCAATTGTATCTTTTCTTAAACTGCCAACCTACTACCCATTTGTTTCATGTGCATCCAATGCCATCTCCTAGTAGTAGAAACTAAGACATAACAGTGATTTAAGCCCAGATATTTTATAGGATATAAAATAGGCTTTAAAACAATATTATGTCAATGCATGTAATGTACTTTCTATCGACCTGATACAGACCCATTTCAGAATAGATGTAGGTAATTTTTCAGCCACCCAGCTCCTTGCAGCCTCTGACTAATGATTAGCCAATGTTGCTATTGTAGTTTCAGCTGGTGTTGTTGACTATGACATTTTTATACACGACCATTATGGCACTATGCTTCCTGTCTGTTTCATTTGCATCCAATGCCGTCTCACACTATTAGGAAATGCCAGGCTCTACTCACTTTTATATTTTTCATAAACTGTCCTCCTACAACAATCTGGGGCTGCTCTGTATGACTGTTTAAGTTGCATTCAATACCTCCTAGTATCTCCTATCTATCTGGACCTGCTCATATTACCTGTTTCATTGTCATATACTAGTTCATGTGTCATATACTACTAGGAAATGTTCGGCTTTGCCACATCTATACTTTGTGCAACTGCCATCATACTATCTGGATGTTCTCTTTCCATCTTTTTCATTTGCACTTAATGCAATCTCCTAGTACAATGAAATGCTGGACTAAACTAACATTTTATTAAATATCTGTAGCTGCTCTTACCACTTGTTTCACCCCATAGTGCTAAAAAATGCTGGGCTTTTCATAAACTGCCGTCATACTTCCTATCTGGGACTGATTTCCAGTCTATTTCATTGGTATCAATTACCATTTTCAAGTATCAGGAAATGCTTGCCTTTGTCCACCTGTATCATTTTCATAAACTGCCATCCTACTACCTATCTGGAGATGCTCTTACTGTCTGGTTCATTTTCAATGTCATCTCCTAGTACTGAAAATTGCTGAACTTTTCCCATCTGTGTTGTTAACATGAATTCCCATCCTATTCCCTATTCTGAGGCTGCTTTTCCTGCCTGCTTCATATGCATTCAATGCTATCTTCTACTAGGAAATGCAGAGCTTTGGCCACCTGTATTTTTCTTAAACTGCCAACCTACTGTGTTACCTTTCTGGGACTAAGCTCCCTATCTTGTTTCATTTGGACCCATTGCCACTTGCTAGTAGTAGAAACTATAACACTGACTTGAGGCTAGATATTTGGTCTACTACATAAGCAAAAGAAGAAACAAATCTGAGGTGGGGTTTTTATATAATTATAAACAGTTCAAAATTACATGTTTTTTTTACCATTTAATCCAATTTACATTTTTGAATGAAATCCAAAATAAAACATCAGACCGCTTTTGCCAAAACTAAACCAAATCCAAAACATAAGGATAGTTTTGAAAACAAAAGCAAAACACTGGGCATCTCACTCATTTCTAGTAAAAACAATGAGAAATGTTCGATTCACTAATAAATAATGTTCAGTTAGTACTGTGGCTGACTTGAGGCTCTGGGAAATGTTGACCTTTACAAACAATCTTCTGTATTTTCCAAATTTCAGTAGAAAATGTCATTGTATCTTCACAATCCAGTTGCCACACATGTCAATGATCTTTTTTTTTTTTTTTTTGTTTAAACAACACAAAGATGTCTTTGCAAAAACATTTCCAGGCAGACTATGATGCAAATCAATAACCTAGCTTTGCATGGATGGGCAAAACATTGGGGCATTAACAATAAATAAAACAAATTTACTTTATATTTAAGTAGATAATAACTAGAAAAAATTAATTGCTTCATCCCAGTTTTGAAAATGAAAAAAAATGTTCTTGTGATATATGTTAATTAGTTCTTAAACATTGCCTAACAAAATAAACTCTTATCAAAAACATATTTTACATTTTTTTGTGTAATGCTAAGGTCTACTTTTTCTTGCAAATATTTAACATTTGGATGTGACTTCTAGGTCAGTCCAAGTCCCATGTGCCCTTTTGAAAATCTGGATTGTTGCAATGATGCACTTTTTGCCATCATACTTTGTAGTAGGTTTAACATTTGTTGTGCCAATTTATTCTCTTTCTCAGAACTAGAAAGTGAAACAAGGTTGAAATGAAAAGGATAAAACATCCCCATAGCTTACAGATCAGGCTCAGACAGGATAACTGACAAGTCACCCATTTGACCAACAGAGAAAGTATGAAGAAGGGGGGCAACATCCTAAAAGAGACTCCAAGTGAAAGAATATATAAATTGATTTGTAAAAATCTGACATTGACAGAAACAACACAATCATGTATTGTATACCGGTAGCGTGGCTGAGCCCTGTATATATTAACAAATGCTTTTTTTGTTGGCAATAAGGGTAGCTTTTGTGAGCCAATGTCACAGATCCCAATCCACACTTATCTGTTCTCTTCTTATGGTCCATGAACATTAACACTTGACTTCTAGGTAATTAATAATTAGAGATGGTCACTGACCCCCGTGTTTTGGTTTTGTTTTTGGTTTCGGATCTGGATTACCTTCGTGTTTTGGTTTGGGTTTTGGTTTTGCAAAACCGCCATTGCGTGTTTTGGTTTTGGTTTTGTTTGGTTTTGTTTTGCTATTTTTGAAAAGAATACCATTTTTTGGGTCTAAAATAACCTAATTTAGTGCTCCACTAGTAAGCTAATAAATTATGAAAAAAACAGTTTAATCCCTGGTAGGCCATCCTTAATGCGAACACCAGTCAAACCTGGTTGTCTACCTCCTCCATCTTTGATTATTGGCAATGTAGCCATCGTCTTTGGGTGTATATTACACCCTACACTTGTAGCTGAATATTAAAAAAGCAGCCTGCACAGACAGTGGAGCTAGAAAGTAAAATTAAATGTACCACGGTACTTGGGTGGCTGCCTATGCCCCCCCCCCACCCTCCACTTGTAGTCTACAAAGAAATGGACAAAGGCAGTTTGGTATCTGTCTACATCAGACCCTCCCCCTCATCCACGTGCAGTAAAATAGAAAAAAAAGCAGCCTGCATAGACTGTAGAATTAGAAATTTGAACATATAAATATATGGACAAAGGCAGTTTGGTATCTGTCTGCATCAGATCCCCTCTCCACTAGGAGTAAAATAGAAAACTATTCAGCCATTATATAATCTAGAATATAAATAGAAATATATAAATAGAAATTGAGAAAGGCAATTTGGTATCTGTCTGCATCATAATCATCAACATCCTCATTAGCGCCCTCGTCACCTCCATAAATCTCCCCCTCATCCTCTTCTATTTCCAAAGTGGCATCCTTAATTTGTGTATCACCGGCTACACTCGGGCTGTTCAGGTACACATCAGTAGAACTGCTGAAAGGGCCCTTCTTTATGGGTACACTAACAGAATGCTCACGATTAGACATACCACTGTTGGATGGACTCTCCACAGGGATTGGTGTCATTTGTGAATCAGAGCAAACATTATCCTCTAATGCCTTACTGTTATCTTGCAGCTCGGCTTTGACGCGTAACAGTAGTTGTGCACCAATTGTAGGCTCGGTAACTTTTTGGGATCTGCCACTAATAGCCAAAGGTGAAGGCCTCATTCTCTCTTTGCCACTGCGTGTGTAGAATGGCATGTTTGCTCAGTAACACTTCTTTTTCGCTTCAACACAGTAAAAAAAAAAAAAATATTTTGTTTTTTGGACTGATTTCGAAACACTCTGTAGTTTGACCTCGCCTTGCCCAGATGAAGTACTGAGAAAACTAACATCAGGACTGGTTACAGAACCTGGTTGCTCATTCTGATCATATGTGGACTGCTTTGAATCCATTCTAAGCGCAAAGCACTTGTAGTGGTAAAAGTTATTTGGTAAGATACTGCTGACAAATATGACTTTTGACGCCAGAAATATTTATGCTCAATTATGGGGGACCTCCCAAAAGTACAGAGGAGTGCTAAAAATTTGATGGTAGATACTGCTGACAGATATGACTTTTGACAGCCAGAAATATTTATGCACAATTAGGGGGGACACCCCAAAAGCACTGAGGAGTGCTAAAAATTATTTGGTAGATACTGCTGACAGATATGACTTTTGACAGCCAGAAATATTTATGCTCAATTATTGGGGACCTCCCAAAAGCACAGAGGAGTGCTAAAAATTTGATGGTAGATACTGCTGACAGATATGACTTTTGACAGCCAGAAATATTTATGCACAATTATGGGGGACACCCCAAAAGCACTGAGGAGTGCTAAAAATTATTTGGTAGATACTGCTGACAGATATGACTTTTGACAGCCAGAAATATTTATGCACAATTATGGGGACACCACAAAAGCACTGAGGAGTGCTAAAAATAATTTGGTAGATACTGCTGACAGATATGACTTTTGACAGCCAGAAAAATTTATGCACAATTAGGGGGGACACCCCAAAAGCACTGAGAAGTGCTAAAAATTATTTGGTAGATACTGCTGACAGATATGACTTTTGACAGCCAGAAATATTTATGCACAATTATGGGGGACACCCTAAAAGCACTGAGGAGTGCTAAAAATTATTTGGTAGATACTGCTGACAGATATGACTTTTGACAGCCAGAAATATTTATGCACAATTATGGGGGACACACCAAAAGCACTGAGGAGTGCTAAAAATTATTTGGTAGATACTGCTGACAGATATGACTTTTGACAGCCAGAAATATTTATGCACAATTATGGGGGACACCACAAAAGCACAGAGGAGTGCTAAAAATTATTTGGTAGATACTGCTGACAGATGTGACTTTTGACAGCCAGAAATATTTATGCACAATTATGGGGGACACCACAAAAGCACTGAGGAGTGCTAAAAATTATTTGGTAGATACTGCTGACAGATATGACTTTTGACAGCCAGAAATATTTATGCACAATTATGAGGGACACCCCAAAAGCACTGAGGAGTGCTAAAAATTATTTGGTAGATACTGCTGACAGATGTGACTTTTGACAGCCAGAAATATTTATGCACAATTAGGGGGGACACCCCAAAAGCACTGAGGAGTGCTAAAAAATTATTTGGTAGATACTGCTGACAGATATGACTTTTGACAGCCAGAAATATTTATGCTCAATTATGGGGGACCTCCCAAAAGCACTGAGGAGTGCTAAAAATTAGATGGTAGATACTGCTGACAGATATGACTTTTGACAGCCAGAAATATTTATGCACAATTATGGGGGACACCACAAAAGCCCCGAGGAGTGCTAAAAATTATTTGGTAGATACTGCTGACAGATGTGACTTTTGACAGCCAGAAATATGTATGCACAATTAGGGGGGACACCCCAAAAGCACTGAGGAGTGCTAAAAATTATTTGGTAGATACTGCTGACAGATATGACTTTTGACAGGACAGAAATATTTATGCACAATTATGGGGGACACCCCAAAAGCACTGAGGAGTGCTAAAAATTATTTGGTAGATACTGCTGACAGATGTGACTTTTGACAGCCAGAAATATGTATGCACAATTAGGGGGGACACCCCAAAAGCACTGAGGAGTGCTAAAAATTATTTGGTAGATACTGCTGACAGATATGACTTTTGACAACCAGAAATATTTATGCACAATTATGGGGGACACCACATAAGCACTGAGGAGTGCTAAAAATTATTTGGTAGATACTGCTGACAGATATGACTTTTGACAGCCAGAAATATTTATGCACAATTAGGGGGGACACCCCAAAAGCACTGAGGAGTGCTAAAAATTATTTGGTAGATACTGCTGACAGATATGACTTTTGACAGCCAGAAATATTTATGCTCAATTATGGGGGACCTCCCAAAAGCACCGAGGAGTGCTAAAAATTATTTGGTAGATACTGCTGACAGATGTGACTTTTGACAGCCAGAAATATGTATGCACAATTAGGGGGGACACCCCAAAAGCACTGAAGAGTGCTAAAAATTATTTGGTAGATACTGCTGACAGATATAACTTTTGACAGCCAGAAATATTTATGCACAATTATGGCGGACACCACAAAAGCACTGAGGAGTGCTAAAAATTATTTGGTAGATACTGCTGACAGATGTGACTTTTGACAGCCAGAAATATGTATGCACAATTAGGGGGGACACCCCAAAAGCACAGAGGAGTGCTAAAAATTATTTGGTAGATACTGCTGACAGATATGACTTTTGACAGCCAGAAATATTTATGCACAATTATGGGGGACACCACATAAGCACTGAGGAGTGCTAAAAATTATTTGGTAGATACTGCTGACAGATATGACTTTTGACAGCCAGAAATATTTATGCACAATTAGGGGGGACACCCCAAAAGCACTGAGGAGTGCTAAAAATTATTTGGTAGATACTGCTGACAAATATGACTTTTGACAGCCAGAAATATTTATGCTCAATTATGGGGGACCTCCCAAAAGCACCGAGGAGTGCTAAAAATTAGATGGTAGATACTGCTGACAGATATGACTTTTGACAGCCAGAAATATTTATGCACAATTATGGGGGACACCACAAAAGCACAGAGGAGTGCTAAAAATTATTTGGTAGATACTGCTGACAGATGTGACTTTTGACAGCCAGTAATATTTATGCACAATTATGGGGGACACCACAAAAGCCCCGAGGAGTGCTAAAAATTATTTGGTAGATACTGCTGACAGATGTGACTTTTGACAGCCAGAAATATGTGTGCACAATTAGGGGGGACACCCCAAAAGCACTGAGGAGTGCTAAAAATTATTTGGTAGATACTGCTGACAGATGTGACTTTTGACAGCCAGAAATATTTATGCACAATTATGGGGGACACCCCAAAAGCACTGAGGAGTGCTAAAAATTATTTAGTAGATACTGCTGACAGATATGACTTTTGACAGCCAGAAATATTTATGCACAATTATGAGGGACACCCAAAAGCACTGAGGAGTGCTAAAAATTATTTGGTAGATACTGCTGACAGATGTGACTTTTGACAGCCAGAAATATTTATGCACAATTAGGGGGGACACCCCAAAAGCACTGAGGAGTGCTAAAAATTATTTGGTAGATACTGCTGACAGATATGACTTTTGACAGCCAGAAATATTTATGCTCAATTATAGGGGACCTCCCAAAAGCACCGAGGAGTGCTAAAAATTAGATGGTAGATACTGCTGACAGATATGACTTTTGACAGCCAGAAATATTTATGCACAATTATGGGGGACACCACAAAAAGCCCAGAGGAGTGCTAAAAATTATTTGGTAGATACTGCTGACAGATGTGACTTTTGACAGCCAGAAATATGTGTGCACAATTAGGGGAGACACCCCAAAAGCACTGAGGAGTGCTAAAAATTATTTGGTAGATACTGCTGACAGATATGACTTTTGACAGCCAGAAATATTTATGCACAATTAGGGGGGACACCCCAAAAGCACTGAGGAGTGCTAAAAATTATTTGGTAGATACTGCTGACAGATATTACTTTTGACAGCCAGAAATATTTATGCACAATTAGGGGGGACACCCCAAAAGCACTGAGGAGTGCTAAAAATTATTTGGTAGATACTGCTGACAGATATTACTTTTGACAGCCAGAAATATTTATGCACAATTATGGAGGACACCCCAAAAGCACTGGGGAGTGCCAAATATTAAAACAAAATTATAAACCTCTATCCTCCTCTCTTCTCTAGCGATTTTTGTTACAGCAATTGCAAGAAGAATATTGTATTTTCTGTCCCTGCTCTAATCAGCCTGTGACTACACCCTGTTCTCTCACTCTGTCAAATGGCGATGGATTGCTGTGGAGGCGTGTATTTATAATCTTCAAGTATCGCGAAAACCGAGTTACGAGATCCGACGACGTCACGATGACGTTCGGCCTCGATTTCGATTCGGAGCAGGCGGGAGAGTACCGAGCTCTTCAGCTCGGTACTCGGATAGCCAAAGTTCGGGTGGGTTTGGTTCTCGGGGAACCGGACCCGCCCATCTCTACTAATAATAGACATTAGAAAATATGATAATAGAGAAGACATGCAGGATGGCAAGCAGAATATAGGAGAAGGAGATTGGGATCATCCTCACATGCAGACATATGAGAGTCTAGTCTCAGGCAAAGCAATTCTAGATACAACAGAGCTTAGGTTCTCAACTCACTACCAATTCCAGTCTGATTCTATTCACCCTCCTATCCCTGCACTAATACAGCAGGAAGCATAGTGTGATATCAGTCACCAACTTGTCCCTCTGTAGCACAGTGACTGGTAACAGAGAGAGAGTACATTAGAGGGAGGATGCTTCCTTTTCCGTCCCAGCGACTATGTTTAGACTGCCAGTCACCATTCTGCTCATGCAATTACAGCAAACCGAGGAGCAGGGACAGGGATGGCCTTCTTGGACATGCAGCACTAAAAATGATCCTTCAGATGACATAGATAATAACTCCCAAATTAGCCACAGGTGTTCTGATTTCTTGTAAACCAGACAGCTGGCTGTTTTTTTTACTGCTTAAAAGTTAGATTGCAGGTCCCTGGACATGTTCCAATGACCATCATTTGCCTTAGGACACACTGCAATGGAGCATGGTCATTAAAATTCTCTAGAGATCTGCAAAGTCTGACCCAACTTATTAATGCCTCAGAAATTCAGGAGCAATGTAATTCTTAAGTAAAATATTATTCATATTAGCCCATTGACAACATTTAATAAAATAATTTATTTTTTATTTCATTGTGTTTGCTCTATTAAATGTTATTATTAAATATTACATATTAATTATTATACATTGGTCTTGTGAAACACATTTAGAAGCAATATATCGGACTCATTCAATTCCCATTAATTAATCTAACAGCAAACGACATTTAATACAACTTTTTTTTTTCATTTAATTGTGTTTACTCCATTAAAAATTTTATCATGCACAACAAGGTCAAATATTAGAGATTAATTACTATACACTGAAATACATTCAGAGCACATATTGGCTACATGTTTTACCAAATAGATTTTTCAGGGTTAACCCAAAGATATTTGTTCTTAGGGAGTTAAAAAGCACAGATTTTCTAGTCTCTTGTATGCAGTTTAATACCACTAACCAAAATGTCTGAATTTTGGGGCAAGCCTATAATAAATGGCAAAAAGGAAATTACCTTTCACCACATTTTGGGCAGTTTGTTTCCTTGCTTGTACTAAATTTTATGAATCCAACTTGCAAGATGTACAGCCTATGCAATATATAAAGTTGATTTTGCTGAAGTCCAGCAAGAAGTGTTGCATTAGACCACTCCTCATCCTTCAAAGTATCCCCATATAATTGTCTAATTAAAATGTTATACATGACAGAGATATTTTTACTTTTTAACTAATCTATGTAATAAATCTGATAAACCCTCTGTAATGGAACTATATCTCACCTGACTTTTGCAAATCCGCAGAAGTAATGCATTTTCAAAAGTTTTGATGTTGAAACAATTGTATCACTTGATTTTTTCTTTAAATATAACTTTTAGGAACATAAAATTGATATCTGTGTAGTGTGGATAAAATTTTGAACAGTGTAATTTTTTTCTGTTTAATTGTTAAAGCTACAGCTATTTACTTCTACTGCATATCAAAAGCTGTCACTTTTCACTGTGCTAACTAAAAATAAGTGCTATGTATATAGTGTAGGCAAGTTACATGAGAGAATTCAGCATGTAATATCCGAAACTGAGACCTTGCCACACTTGTTAAAACAGTGGATTTGCACACACAGGGATTCCAATAAAAACATTAGTTATTATTGTAAAAAAAAAACCACAAAAACCTGTGCGTTGTGTCGAAGTCGTATAATTGGATGAACGAAAGTATATTGGTTAATATTGTTTTATTGGTCGATTGCACTCACACGTGGCATACGGCGATCGCAAGGTAAAATACGCACGTACACACTCGCATTACAACATTTAGGTATTTATATAATTCATATTCATATTGGTTCCGTTACACAGTCATTTATGAGAAGATAGTATTTAGTTTATTATTAGTTTATATATTATGATTATATGTACAGTGTTATTTAAGGTTCAGGTTATAGGAAATGTGTCATGTCTGATATCATATTAATCCCCTTTACATCAGCAGCTGTCCGGTACATTCAGCGAAGAGATCGCACATTGCATACTCTAGTTATTGATGTTAGGGAATAAACCTTTAATATGATACTGACTGTAAAATGCTAATGGACTGGTTGTAATTGGAGTTTTGGCGGGAAGAACAGAACTCATCCACTGGAGAGATGAACCCCACCTTTGGATTCCTTAGATTGAACCAGCCTATGACCTGTTTACCCTGGACCCATCTGAAGTCTGGACCTATAGAAGCAAGCCACGTCATTTCTATTGTTCACACTGTAACACTGAATGTATATATAATCATAGCTGCACCCCCACTAGTTTCAGTCTACTCTGAACACAGTATTCAAAGGTGAACTACTGTCCACTGGTGCCCGTGGTAGCGCAGCGGTATGTATGTATCTTTTGGTATTGGCTGTACTGTACTGTATCATAATATAATAATGTATTGAACTGTTAACTATTTAAATCTGCTAAAATAAATCACTTTCTGCATTGGAAACACAATACAATCGCCTATGCAATGCTTATTTGAAAACGATAGAATTACTTTAATAGTTGCCAACACATTCTGTTTCCCTGTATGTAAGTGGATAAACATGTGAGATTTTCAGAAACAAGCAGTCATAGTAGGGAGTGAGTATCTTGCTTTAAGACATCATTTTTTCATATCCTTCTTGGGGCTGAATATTTCATTACTGTCTTTGTGGATAACTCATCTGGCATGGCACAGAGATCAATAAATCTCTGGTCAGCGGTATTTCACCAGTGATTTCTCTTGTTGCATTCTGTTTGGAATGTAGCAAGATATGCTGCTCATACATATAATCCCTAACAAGGATAGGAACCAGTGGGACTAAGGAAAGAGAAGATTTAAAATGCCACAACATGTTGTCCTCATTAACAAATCATAATATATGTGGTTTTGTTTTGGATATAGTGTGCTTAAAGATTTAAAAGAGGGAAAAAGTAAATACCAAGGATAAGCCTTGTACGCATGACTATTATGAGATTATCAGAATGGAAGTTAGTTTAAGATCAATTGATAAACAAAGGAGGCAGTTTGGGCAGTGCTTAGAAAATAGGGATCGTATTTAAAGTTTGGCAGAGTTGCAAAGAGCTTTATAGAATTGTGTTCAAAATGTGAATTTTAACATTGTATATGGAGCAAGTGCATGCAATTTTGCTACTGATTTTAACTGCAGAGTAAAAGAGTAGAATGAAAAGGTAAATCAGGGCAAAGGACTTGGTGGAGATTGTGGTAGAATTGATAACCAAAAAAGTATGAGTGGTTGGGGAAGATACAAGAGGTGGAAAGAAATAAACTTTGGTTTTGGAGAGTTTAGGTTTCAGATGGTAGGGACATTTAGGAGGAAAACAGAAAACCTAACATATGAGTTAATGTACAGTGAGAGTAGTAGAGGAAAAAAGATTAGTCCTTGGTAGACACCAACTGAGAATAAAGGGATTCTGAGGTTGACTTGAGAAAAAGATGGTAAAGGAACAATTAGATTCATATGACTTGAACCCGTAGAGTCCAGTATTAGATAGGCCAATATAATAGAAGGTATCAGAATATAGTGCTTTACCACATCAAATAAATCAGATGAAACAAGCAGTAGTAAATGGAGAAGTGGTACAGTGGAACTTAACCCTGAGTTGGCCACACACAAATATGTTTTTTCAATAAAGTTTTCCTTTAAGAAGTTATTACATTTTTGTAAACTCACATCAATAAACAATTGAGACACACAGATTATAATATGATTATTTAAATCTGTTCTCTTTTATTCACATTGTAATTAAAAAAGAATAATTGCTCAATACTCATTTCAAGTGAATTGTAGAGCAGCAATACATCTTCACTGCATGAGCAATGTTTAACCGTAGGATCATAATTGATTTATAGTTGTACAATTGTTTAAATGCACTCTTTAATCAGCTTCGGTCCAATAATTTTGCATAAAAAATTTCGACATAATCAGATTTGATTATCAGTCAATATTGCCACATGCAGATACATTATCATCCACTCAATTTGTTTTAACAGTTTGATAAAGAAAACAATCAGCTTCAATAGACAGATTGTAAAAGGTTTGTCCAACTTTACCAGTCATTAAATACTTGACATGTGCTAATCATAATGTGATTAGTATAGCAAAACCAATGCCATATTGTATTTTACTCAGTAAATACAGTAGGCATTAAAATGTAACGCCATGCAAATCTTTATTGAAAATACATATTCACTTGATAATAACATGGTTTTTAAAAGCTTTTTCGGTTACCTGCTTGTAGAAAAATGTACATATATTAAAGTTTTTCTTGAACAGTCTGTTTGTGACCTGAAGTTCAGATTGCATGTATCAATTCAGTTTGAAAAGATAGTAGTCAAAGGGGTAGAATTATCAAACATTCTAAAAAGGTAAAGTGGAAGTGTTGCCTATAGCAACCAACCAGATTCTAGCTATCATTTAGGCTGGGTACACACTATAGGTTTTTAGCCAATTATTGAGCAAAACACCCGTAAACCGACAGTTCAGCCCAATATTGCAGTAGTAAGTACACTTACACAACCCATAGTCACTCCAAAGCACCGAATGTGGGTTCAATTGGTTGGTTGGTAAAAGTTATAATCTCATTCCAATCACCTTCCGATCCTACTGTTGCACTCATGATCACGATCTCCATAGAGTTAATAGAGTCATGATCTTTTCAGCCAATGCCGGCAATGAACATCAGTTGCTGTCCCGGTGAATAAATGTAGAGAGTGCTGTAGGCGGAATAATTCATCCGTTCGTTCTGAGACTGAATATTTAGTTTCAGAGTCACAGAAGGTAATGAAATTTATAATAGCTTTGTGGAAAAGTCAAAGTTTACTTCGGTGGATAATAAATGAATGAATGAATGAATATTTTATGTCATTTTCTAAACAACTAGAGGACCAGATGAAGTGCACAGATCTGAAGGTAAATTGTGGATAATGTGTACACATGAATCGGACCTTCAGTTGTAGGTTCACTCGTTGTAGATAACAGATTAGCCATAAAATTCTGTAGTGTGCACCTAGCCTTATCTAGTACATTGTAGAAAATGATAGCTAGATTCTGATTGGTTGTTATGGGCAATACCTCCACTTTTCCTGTATAGAAGTTTTTATAAAGCTACCCCATAGTTTTTAACACCCTGCCCCCCCTCCTCTTATTCCCTATTTATTGCAATAGAACTTGTCAGACAGCCAAGACTATTGTTACTTTTATACATTGCTCAAACAATGCTGTAGTTCGCTGAAAAAATCATGAACGATTAGCATTGCATAGAAGCTGGTAACAATATATCTTGATTTCAACAATAAACAAGAAGCAACATTAATAAACATGTTTGCAAATCATATTATTATCAATTAAAGGATACAAATTTAAAACATAACATTTGAGAGGACATATACTTTAAAATTCTAAAATCTCTAGAGGCAAATTGACTCTAAGGGGCGTATTTAATTGTTAGCGTTAACGCTAACAAACGAGCGCTCGAAAAATCTTAGCGTTAATACGGTAATTACTTGCTGCTCCCTGAGCTGCGAGTTGAAATTCCGCGAGTAAACTACCGTATTAACGCTTTTCGCGTGCAATATTACCGTATAAACGGTAATATTTTTCGAGCGCTCGTTTATCAGCATTACCGCTAACAATTGAATACGCCCCTATGTTTATTTGGCCATGTTTTCCAGAAAATCATCTCAATATACAAAGTGTTAAAGTAATTGGTATCTGTGCAGAAGCAGGAAGCATTATGCAGAAAGCTTCAAAATAATGCTAAAAGTAGAGAAAGGTGTGTTTGACTGTGAAATGATTGTTGGTGCCAGGTTTATCTCAGAAACTATTGGTCTTCTGCAATTTTCACACACAATAGTTATAGAGATTGGTGAGCAAAACAAAAAACATCCAGTGAGCACCAATTCTGTGGACGAAAATGCCTTGTTAAAGAGAGAGGTCAGAGGAGAAAAGCCAGACTAGATCAAGATGGCTTGAAACAACACAAGTCCATGGATCCATCCTGCCTTTTGTCAACAGTGTAGGCTGGTAGCGGTGGTGTAATGTTGGGTGTAATGTTTTCTTGGCATATGGGGCATCATTGACTAGCCACAGCCTACCTGAGTATTGTTACTGACCATGTGCATCCCTTTATGGCCACAGTCTACCCATCTTCTAATGACGACTTCCATCAGGATATTGCTCCATGTCATATGATACTGAACATGACACCACGATTGTGTTCAACAAAATAAGGGTCATGTGACAAAAGAAAAAAAGATTCAGTCACATTACACAAACCATAAAATGTAGATGTAAGCAAACATGGACGAATTATAAGATAAATAAACGGCAGAAACAGGTTTTAACATGATGGTATAATCATGGTGAAACCAAATACTTTTTATGGCTTTTGCCTAATTTTGTATAACAATTAAAAAATAAATTCCTATCCATCAAAAAAGGGTTTATATTAATTTGGATGTCCTAACAAATAAAAAAAGGCATTCTATACTTGGAAGAAATTATTAGAATCACAAATCTGAAGGCAGACTTGTTTATATTGTACTATACTATACAAGAGTAATTAGAGAGTGGAAGAGGGAGAGAGTGAAAGTTAGAGAAGAAGAGAGAAAGAGGAATAGAGAGAGTCAGAGTAAGTATATATTTGGGATCTGACTCAGTATGTCTGTTCATCTCCATGTCAGACTCACCTAGAATTTTCTGTTCTTACTCTTTGATCCTGGACATATCCAAAGGTTCACAGTTGAAATAATTTATTATGTATCCCAGAAACACCACAAACACGTATCGTCTTGTGCACTGCAGCCTGCGGTCCACTGTGGTTAGCCACATAAATATAACATGAAAAAGAATGAATCACTAGCAAGAATGAGTGCACAACATCAAATACTACAGCAATGTGCTTATTTTTTATAAACAGTTCTGCTATTTATGATAATTTAGTTTAGTATATCTTCATCTGGTCTAAATGTAAGTTATAAAACATTTGCTATATTAATACAAATAAAAATAAACGTGTCTTTCAGAAATCCAAGCAAGTGAAGTGCAATATTCTAAAATTAGATATTTATGTGACTATTACATGAAAGAACTTATCTCTGTTCACTTAAGAGCTATAAATCTTCCACAGTCCACAACACCTTTATTATAGAGAACTGTAAGACTAGAAGTCTACAGTCAGAGAAGTCTATAGACAGAATGCTGTTATTCCTGTTTATTGTGGTACCAGTATATTATGGTGCTTGTTTTTATAAATAAATCCATTTTTTTTATGTGGCAGTCAAATCCCACAAGGCTTACAAATCTATACAATGTTCATAATCGATACAATGTTAAAAACATGCTACCTTTATTAAATCTAAATGAAAAGTTAACTTAAGTTTTGTAATTAATCAGGAAAATAATTTGTGCTTTTAGAATGATCCAGGCTACATTTATCCTAGTGTAGGGGTTCAAGGTTTGCCAGGTGAGGAGTGAAATAATTAATAACCACTTGTGGGCATTTTAAAATGTGTCAGTCAGTAAGGAATACACCTGTGCTCCAGTAAGGAGATATGGAAAACATGCAGTTAAGGCTCCCTGTGGACTGGATTCAAGAAAACCCCTTACCTAGTGAAACTTGTGGCTTTTGCAGTTTAAATGCAGGCAGTGTAATCAGTTATTGATTCATTCCACTTATATACATTATTATTATACATCCACATGCCCATAGTGATTGATTTTGATTCTAAAACTAATGCAGCAACAGTGAACCAGCAGATCACAGAGGGGTACACTGAATATGGTGCTCTGCCCCATTAGCAACATATATTGGTCCTGATTCATTAAGGAATGTAAATTAGAGATGCTCAGGCTCAGGCTCAGTTTTCTGAAAACCGAGCCCACCCAAACTTAGGGTATCCGAGGAGGCTCGCGAGCCGGCTCAGTACTTTTGCGCATCCTGGGATCTGAATCAAGACAAAACGTCATTGTTGCGTTGTTGGATCTCGCGTTTTTTGGATTCCATAAGTACCTCCCTGCCCAGGAGATCCAGCGCCATTGCTCACACAGAAACAGGGGTAGCAGTGTTCTTGTCACTCTCCAGTCTCCAGTGCCATTGCTAAGTGCCATTGCTAAAACAGAAACAGGAGTGGTAGCAGTGTTCTTGTCACTTGATGAAAATTGTCAGGAAATTAATGTTATATAGGTTAATAATTATGTAAGGATAAAAAAGAGCCACATTATGTGAATTTAGCAAAAAAAATAGAGATTTTAGAAAAAAAATCTGGATCCAAAACCAAAACCAAAACACGCAAGGGCGGTTTTGCCAAAACCAAAACCAAGACACGAAGTTAATCCAGATCCAAAACCAAAACCAAAACACGGGGGTCAGTGAACATCTCTAATGTAAATCCAATACATGCTGTATTTTGAGAAAAATTGCTCTGTGCTTGGCCACAAACGGACTATATGCCAGTGAAAGCAAGTGCATGCAATTCATCTTTGAATGCAAAGGACACTTCCAACAGTCTACATTTTCAAGGGCGGAATGAGGTAAGGAAGGGGCATATATGCACGTAAGCAATGTACATTAAGTGTGTGCCAAAGTTGAGTGCACATACATCCATCTGATTGAAGCTCTGGGCATTTCTCAGCTATGGGAATTGTATCCATATCACTTGCACCAGCTACAGGTCAGGTGTAAATGCCGAGTGATAGTAATGACGGTTGCGTATGAATGCTAGAAAAATGTGCCTGCAATTAAGAGCAAGTCTAAAAATTCATTTTACGTACAGTAGGCATTAATAACATCCTGAAAATATGTATTTTATGTGGATAACAAAAATTGAACAACATTTTTTAAAGTATTTTTACTAATGACTGCATTATTAACAGTTGTTAATGTATTTAATATTTTTTTATCTATGCGTTCTGATGTGACTTTCTATTGCACATGTACTTTATAGACAGAACGTACTTAGACCCATATCCAACTAGAAACGTTTCTTCAGATCCACTTTAATTAGGGCGTACCTGCATGCAATTTCCATCCAATTTACAAAAACGCAAATTGCATTCACTTTGCGTTCCTTGATGACTCAGGCCCATTGTTGTTAATGGGACAGAACACCATACATTTGTTTGCTGTATATTAGCAGTGTGCACTGAAAAGCACACTGCTAAAAATTGAATAATTAAAATGCATGGCTAGCCAATATGCGGCACATGGAAACCACATTTGGCTTATATATCATTTTCTCTGTAAGATGTATATTATTGAGTTGTCTTATGAATGTTTTTTGTTCTCTAAACAAGTGCCTTTGAGACCTTTCTTCGCATGTGACCAGGGCCGGATTAAGGGAATGGAGGCCCCTGGGCCAAGGGGGCCTCCATTCCCCCGTGAGGGCCCCCCTCCCCCGTGATCCGAGCTGCCCGCGCCCCCCCCCCCCCCCCCTTCCCCCGTGATCCGAGCTGCCAGCGCCTCCCCACCGGCACTTACCTCCTTCTCCGGCGCGCTGTACGCTCTTTACTGAGGAGATCTCGTGAGAGTGAGACTCACGAGATCTCCTCAGTAAGGAGACTACAGCGCGCCGGAGAAGGACCGCAATGAAAGTGCGCCCCCGACCGATCAATACTGCTGCTGAGCACTTTCAAGGGCCCCCTGGATGCCATAGGCCCCTGGGCTGTAGCTCAGTTAGCCCTATGGTTAATCCGGCCCTGCATGTGACAAACTTACAGCAATAATGGTGGCTGTTCATATCTGTGCTGCAGCAGCTTCTATCACACAACTCATTTTCTTTCAGTGACATTATAGGGCTCTTGTGTCTTTTTGGAGTTACTATTATGCATTATAACGAGATACACTGTGCTAATATTTGTCATATCACATCATACCACATGCATGAGTGCTAAAGTTCAGGCCAAGGCTTTAATCTAAGGCATTAAATAACCATTACACAAACACAGGCTTGGTCCATCTTTTGTTTGTGAGACAGCCAGGTTCCACAAACACTATTGATCCTCAGTGAAGTAACTAATTGTGCTTTCAAGATTTCACTAAACTGGCAACTTGTTGAGTCAATCGAAAGAACAAAAAGCTGCACCCATTAACATGGGAGTATCTAAATGTGTAGTTATTTTGTCTGCAGCTGTTCTGGATACATCTACAGTGATTATACTAGTCTAGAAAGAGCTTAAAGTGCATTATTTTTTTTATTCGTTTGAGTTCATGCTGCAGACCATTTGTGTAGGCAAATTAAACACACAATTAACTTTGAATGGAATATTTTCTCTAAACACTGTTATAACCAAGAAAGAGTGTAATTCATGTGAGCCCATTACAGTGATGTACCCCAAGTCCTACTGCTTATAGCTTATTCTACAATTTTCATTATATTTCTTTTTTTTGCCACTGCAAAATAATTTTAGCACTAACTGGAACAGGAAAACAACCATTATTTATAAAGCCAGAAGACTAATCGTCTTGAAGTTCTGTAGTTATTGTTTTATTCTTCTTGGTCAGGTTTCTTTCCTTTTCTATGCCAGATGGCACCCAATCCTCATTAGCATAATTAGCTCCTAATTTCACAAGAACAGGTTTTCTACTCAATCTCCCTGAAAATCTAATTTTATTAGAAAGATTTTTATACTTGTCATCACTCCATTACTACTCTAGTATAGCATAGCAGTACTGCATCCTTGAACAAGAATAAAATAGATATTCCAGGCACAGCATTAAAAAAGATCCGTGAGTGTAACTTTGCTCTCCTTTTCATTTCTAAATTTTATTTCATTTTCTGTCTTGTTTTTGCAGTGTATTTACTCTTGCAGTAAATGGACCTTCTTGTCTATTTTATCCAAATGCATACCTCTCATAATGAAAGTCCATGGCAGCGGGACAGAGGCCGTGACCACGTCACAATGAGGCTTGGCTAACCATTAGAAATCTCCCATCCCCCAAATGTTTCGACCTGCAGGACAATCATGGGCGGGACAGCGGAACAGATCCCTTACATTTTAAGTGCTTGATTCATTAACAAATGCAGAACCAATATAATGTTCATTTTTAAAAAAATCAAAAAAAAATCCATGTACATCGGGCATATGCACATCCGTATTCAACAAGGAGCGGATCCGAAGAAATGTCTGTTAATGAATATGGCTCTAGGTCCACTCTGCTCTAACAGACAATACACTGCAGGATACGTCCAATACATATGTGGAATATAAAGTGATAAAAGAATACACAAAAGGGAAAAAAAAATAATATGTAATGATTGTCACCTGTTACTAATATAGTCATTAATGCCAAAACATTAAAAATTAAAAAAAAGTTTTGTTTTTTTTCCTCCATAAAATACATTTAATAGGATGTTATTAATGTCTACTGTACATAAAATACATTTTTACAGTTGATCCTGTTTGCAAACACATGTTCTAGCATTTACACTCCTCAATGAATCAGGCCCCAAATTTGCAGTAATGCGTCCCACATACTAGGTACACCAGTCATCATTATCAACTGAAATAAATAAAAAAGCACATTTTGCAGAAGTGAGAATTTCTATCAATATAATCTTTCACTGAGAATGGACATTTGTAAATTTGCATTTTGTGAAATTTATAGTCTACTAGCTGAAGTACCCAGCATTGCCTGGTTTATTCTTCGAGTTATTAAGTTATCAATGAGTTGGATGTAACTGTCAACATTTTAAAAATAATTAGAAGCTTTGCAACTCTTCCAGCACACTCATGACGTGGCTGATCAGTGTTTTTGGGCTGTCGGCAGTACCTCTAATCCCCAGCTTTCCTTTCTTTTCAGTTTTATAATCACTTTTGCACTGCAAGATGGATTTAAGGTTTTCCTTCTTTTATCAATGTTCCTGTTACAAAGCTTTTGGGTGCATAATTATTGTGTCTTCCCACCTCTATTTCTGTCAGTTATTTTAGTTCCTTGATTTATGGTTATTTCAAGTCATTGAATTATGGTTATCTCTGTCAGTTCTTGCAGTTCATTAAAGTTTTCATCCAAGATCATCCAGTGGAAGGCCCAGAACAGGTTGCCTGTGTCAAAGTCTTGCCAAGCGTACAGCAATGGGAGGTCCGACCAGGACCTCAACCTCCTAGTATGTCTTCTACGATCCAATGTTACCACTCTGAAATTTATGTACAAATCTATCCAGGGCTCAGAACAGGTTCTCCGGGTCAAAGTTCTGCCCAGCGAACAATATTTGTCTCTCTGTCACTTTGCCGCATTGTTACAATGTGATCTACTAGCTTCCTCTTTGATACTAAATAACTATGTACGATTTTGCAATATTACCTATATTACTGTGGAATATATTCACAAGCAAACTGCGAAAAAAAAACAACTTCTTACTGTATATATATATATATATATATATATATATATATATACACACACACAACAGATACCAAAAAATGGGGCGCTCAACCCACTTCTGTATACAATAAGCAAAGTAGAAAAGTTTTAGTATACACAAAAAGTCCAATTGGCAGACAGCAGCCAATCCTTAAAAACAGAGGGTGAGTCCGGAATATCTATAAGGCAAAAAAAGGACAGGGGCGCCACATAGTGTATTACCGCAATACAATGTTATATAGGAAGTATGAGCAGTGTGATGAAGTGGAGTCACACTGAAAGCAAGGTATATTGTGAACAGAGATAAAAAGCATAATCAGTGTAATGATTGAAATAGACACTCATGTGCAACACTGTCTATGATCCCAGATATAAACAGCACTGAAAGTGATAATTCTGCGTACCAGATATAGTAACTACAAAATATATATTCACGCAGATGATGGTATCTTCAACAGTATTATCTTCAGTAAAAAACACTCTTCATAGATGGGGGATCCATAATAGACAGCTGGAACCTCAGATCCACATACAAATAAAAATTGTGATAGTGTAATACTGTATATCACAGATTTATTAATAAAACAGTAAGTATCAAACTTACATAAAACCACATATAAAATGCATATAAAGGTATCTTTGGGTATTCATCTAGGAAGTGGTCAGATTTGGGGTGTATAAAATACACAGTTCTCAATGAATCTCCACAGTAGTCCTATTCAAATCGTACCACGATATCCAATGAAGAAATAAAGTTCAGTCCTCAACGCGTTTCGTCCATATACAGCTGGACTTCATCAGGAGTCGGAAAATATCCATATATTTCTTCATTGGATATCGTGGTACGATTTGAATAGGACTACTGCTACCACGAGTTACCTCCGCTACTTCAGTCTGCTCTCAGTCTCTGGCTGAGTTGAACTTTCACTGCTCCAGTACTATTATTACCATCTTCAGTGTACTTCATCGTGACAGCCCCAGTTCTCTCAGCGCTATCACTCAGAGCCACTACTACTACTGTGTCTCTTCAGTTGTTGCTACGAGTTACCTGTGCCACTTCAGTTTGCTCTCAGTCTCCTGCTGTATTGAACTATTGCTGCTCCAGTACCACTATACTATCTTTGATGTACTTTATCGTGACAGCTCCAGTTCTCTGACCGCTACCGCTGTGAACCGCAACTGCCTTGGTGACTCATTGCCTGTTCTCCCCAGTTACCTCTGCTTCCCGTGTACTCAGCATAACTCTAGTGCTGTACTCCAGCTGTTCCAGTATCTCCATTGGATACACCATTGTGACAGCCTCCACTTTTCCTTGTTGTACCACAGGACATCTATTCTCCTTGTGCCTTATTAATCTCTACCCGTGTTATTTGGCTCCTCCACACCGTTCTGCTGTTCACCCTCTCACAGGAACGCGACCTGCAGGTTTCGTGCTGCTAAGTCCATAGCTCCTTGCGGGGGTGCCTGGTGAAAACCACCTGCCTGTTAGACTCCGCGCCTGTGGGTGGGCTAAGCCATGTCCAGCAAAGCCTAGGGATCAATTTCCTATAAGACAACCGTGACATGCTCCATGGGAGGTTTCTGTTTATTTGTGGGAAGATCTTTGAGCTGATACAAAATTCAAATACTTTTATTAAGTGGATAATGGCCATGCTACCCTTCACAATGTAAGGAATGCCTCTAAAAGTTTGCCTTCTCCACCTCATTATCTAACTTCAACTTCGTAAAACTGGATGCACCTACATATTTTATTAGGAACACCTTCACTAAGCACAACTTCTCCCCAAAAACTCTACACAAGCACTGACATCTTGCTCTGCAAGCCCATGTGAATTGGCAGGAATCTAGGTGCACTTGAATAAATTGAGTCACATGGCAGCCCTTCTGCTCCACGGGAGGTTTCTGTCCTCCCTGAGCTCGCCTTAGGACACTTGCGTTATGGCTGTCTTACACTGTACAGTGGACATCTTTGTGAATGATTTCCACTATCATTATTGCTATCAAGAAAAAAATTGAGTAATTTGTTTAAAATTGCCTGTCGTTAGATCTGTTCTTTAAAAACTAAGGCATTATGCCTATATAAAGCTGTTTTTACAATGGGTCCTGTAGCGCTCCTTGAAACAATGATACAGAAAAGACACACACATTATGCAATGCACTATAGTGGTCATTGCATTTGCAGATCTTTTCAGAGCAGGTTAACCATCGTCAGTAGCAGGGGTCAAGCAGCCACAACATACATGCCTCCTAAGAAACCTATCTGTGGCTGCTTCCTCCTCTACATACCATGTAAGGTGGAGGAATCATCCATCTTGTACTCAGCCTATGCTAGACCACCCCTTCCATGCCTCATTCCGTCTCTCTAAGTCTCCATACAGACTTAGATGTACACCATTTTACTGTACATGTGCAGTATGGAAAAGCACATTTTGCACTCCAGACTTGGACTTATGGCCAACTCTGCATGAGACCCCTAATGCTAAATGCCTAAATGAGCTAAATATTTTAGGAGTTTGTTTAGGCGGCAAAAAAAAATTAACAAATCTGTCAATTGCATGTTAGGTCCTTAAGAAATACGCTCTTCCCATTCATGTGACGACCATATGGTTTTTGTGAGAAACACCTTTAAAAAGGAACTTGCTTTGCCTCTTTCTTTGTTCAACCAGAGGAAATATATGAGACAATGCTGTCTACAGCAACCAATATTTTACAATTCTACAGATTTTACACAGATGAACCATTTTTTTAATTCTAGGGTAAAAACACCGAGCTGCCATCACTACTGAATATAAAAGTTGAAGATTGTGTTAAGAACAGAATGACCCTTCAATATATATACATTTTTTTCACTAGAAAAATATCCTGCAAAAAATATATAGAGATGTGTTTTTAAAGAACTAGACAAAAAATAATTGGAAGAAAATGTTATGGTTTAGAGATTTGATTAAAACATGTTTAATACTTCAGGGAGTTATCTCAGAAAAGGTGGAAAGAAGTGTGATCATTTTTGCGTCTGCTGTAATTTTGAAATCCATATTTGTTCATTAACAATGTAGTCATGTGCTATGTTTTCCATTCAAGTATCTTGTATTCACATTCATGGCTCTTATGATATTTGGTAGCTCTTCACATGGAAATTGTCAATGTTTAAATCTTTGTTTCTGCAAATCACATTTATAGATAGTAGCAATAAATACGGTAAGATTATGGGAGAATGATTGTGCAGATAGCATTCCTAATGTGTAAAGTTTTGCTGATTGGATCAATTGAAAATTATTTGTAATCGTAGCAATGAAGCGATTTGATCACATGTGAATAATTAGTATATATATTAAAACTGTTTGTGGTCAATAGGTTGTACCATTGCTGGTTATACTTATAAAACAAACCAGTACCAATGACTCCTATCATGATCCATCTGTAGAAAATAAATACCTATAGATTCATTAAAAACAGAAATATATTATTATTCACACATATGTATAGAATTTGCTTTGTTAGAAAAGTTGTAACACATTCCAAATAGAGGGCCTGCTCATTAAGGATCGTAAATGCTAATATGTGCCATATTTTGAATTGAATTGACTGCGCAAGCCAAAAATTAACTATACTCCAGTGAACATAAGTGTATGAAATTCATCTTTGAGAGCAAAGAACACTTCCGACAGCCTACAATTTCCTGGGTGGAATGGGGAGGGGAAACAACTGTAAAAATGCATTTTATGTACAGTAAACATTAATAACATCCTGATAAATATCGTTCATGGGGGGATTTTTTAATAACGTTTCAGACACTGGACTGTGGAGCAGTGGAAAGGTGTTCTGTGGAGTGACGAATCATGCTTCTCTGTTTGACAGTCAGATGGGCGGGTCTGGATTTTGCAGATGCCTGGAGAACGTTACCTGTCTGACGCATTATGCCAACTATACCAAATATCTTCTGGTCTGGTACACACCCGACACACTTTGGGGTATATTTACTAAACTGCGGGTTTGAAAAAGAGATGTTGCCTATAGCAACCATCAGATTTTTAACTTTCATTTATTTAGTGCATTCTACAAAATGACAGCTAGAATCTTGTTGGTTGCTATAGGCAACATCTCCACTTTTTCAAACCCATAGCTTTATAAAGTTAGCCCCAGGGATTTGTTTCATTTGACAGTGAAGGGCCTTTAAAGGGGTGACATTTTTGAGAGATTTATAGGTTTTTACAATTTGATAAAGATATACCCAATTTTAAAGATAGGTGATTTAATAGCATTGCACATGTCAAATAGAGGTGTGTGCTGGGTGCAATCAGACTGGCTTCACTTGAGAGTATAAATATGGATGACTTCTATCGCTAACAGATTTTCTTCTGTAAGCTGGAGGGAAATTAGCTATATTTGTGTTTTATAGTGTGGCTGGTTTGTGTTTTTTGGGGCTTGGGGGAAGCAACCTGTACTGTTATTTAATTGTTGAAACATTGCCAGAAGTGGTTGTAACAAAATTCATTTTAAACTTCCCTCGGTGATGTCACTTAATTTATTCACTGCACTGAGCTTAGGGTGAGATATTTAAACACTGCTGTGTGCTATGGCTTATCGTTACATAGTACTAGCAGTGGAGATCAAAAAAGAACCAGCATGCTCCCTACCCCCTACAAATCTTAACCAGTCCTAGTGCTGCCAGTGTAGGTTGGCCCTTACAAAATAGGGGGGGCAAAAAACATGGGGTACCCCCGAATTATTCAAATACCAGCACTAGACTTTGCCAGCCTAGGCTGGAGGCACTATACCAGGGAAATATGTAGCTTGCAGTGCCCCTGCCATAATGCCACTCCTGCCCCAGGCTGGTCAGCACAGACTCGATTCCCTAGGGAGATCAGGTCTGCAATAAAAATGCAGAATACCCCCCCATAGGTTTAACCATCCCTGTGCTGAGAAGCGCTAGGGCATTCCAACACCCCTGGGGTATTGGATGTGGGGAAATAATAAAGAATGATATAAAACCATTTTTTCCATGGTGCACTATAGGTCCCAGCATGCCATGCTTCCATTAAGTGTTTGGGCCTGCTGGTGCTTGCAGTGCTACAAGCACCTACATTCCCATGGCTGCCAAGACATGCTGTAGTTTGGAGAAGTGCCAGCATGCCTTGGCACCCAGGGCAAAATTTAAATAAAACACAAGTTTACAAATAATTTTAAGTTAAATAAAAACACCCCTGCACTAGCCTTATTCACTCTCTTTTTTGCTAACCTAGATCCAGGCATGGCATCCTCTTCATCTGTAATAATTCCAAAAGTCCTTGGCTTGGCAAAATAAAAAAAACCCTCATCGAAGCAACTAGCTCCTAAGTGCTCCTGTCGCAAATGATCTATTTGCGGCAGTTCATATATATATATATATATATATATATATATATATATTGCAACAAAAGTAAGCATTTAGCTGGCAATATGCAGAGAAAGCAGGGAAGTAGAGTAAAACATTGGCACAGTTATGTACCTAGGTGGAGATTAAACCAGGTAAAAACATATGTGTAGTTTAAAATTGGTTTACTTACATGATTTAAAAGCTGCTTCCTCTCAGCAAACAGACAGGGTGGGTCTGATAGTCTAAACAGAGCCAGAGATGGGCGTTTCCTTTTAAAGAGAAGGTGGGTGTGTCACCTGTCCATCAAGCTAGGCCTGTGGGAGGAGTGTCAGGTATAAAACCCTGCTTGTTTCATTGTTCAGGGAGATCAAAGCTGGGCTAGCTGGCTGATCGGGACAGAGAGCTGGACTATGTATAGTAAGCGTTGAGGGTCTCCATAATTGCTGTGCAAGTATACGGTGTCAAAACATTATTACCATCCTGACAATAAAGAACCATAAAAAGGAAGAAGTTGTACGCGTGTGCTTCTGCAGCGGGCTCTTGCCACAATATATATATATATATAACATTGGGATTTCCCACAGCCTGAACTGAAGAAAACAAGAAAATGTAATAGTACTGTTGTGTATATTGCAGTGAACACACAAATCTGTGAATTATCAGCTCCACCATTTTGTTAGTGACAGCAAGCTAACCACAGGATGTGTTGGCATACCATGTCTGTATTGCACAAGCGGCACATCCACTAAGGCTCCTGCCTTAATCATCATAATTTCATTCTATCTATCTATCTATCTATCTATCTCAATAGAAGAAGAAATGTCTCTACTAAACGGCTACCAACTTCCAAATCGCTTGTTTTGTATTACACTTAAATATGACAAACATGAGGTCTGTTTCTAAAAACCTTTAGCTGCTGTAATAGAGTTAAATAGAAAATTGTCTTTGATTAATTAACAGCAATAATGTTCTTATCTGTTCATCTAGCAAAATTTCACTTACATTATATAAATGACATTTTTGGTTGTGCAATACATGTTGCATTAGATACGTTAATTTCAAGAGATAGTGTCAGTTAAATATTAGAAGTATTGATATAATAGAGTACACTGCATCTAGGACTGTGTCATGTTCTCCATGGTGGGTCGTAGACACTAATGGAATGTTAATTCCATAAAAAAATATTTTATTACTGTACAATATCATAATTCCATCACATTCTACTCAAACTAAAAGTGCTGAACTAAACCTAAAATACATATTATAACATGAACATAAACTGAACTAAAATGAAAAAAAAAAGAAACCGTGGAAGTTGTTTATTAATAATAGAATAGTTCATGAAATGTAG